>NW_026875947.1:0-18760 GCF_032173495.1 Musca vetustissima
GACTCTTTATCAAAAAGAAAACATACCTCATTAATATCACTAGATTTTACAAAAGCATACGACAAAATAGGTGTACACGCCATAATAGATGAAATGAAAACCTGGAAACTAGGCAATTATATAATTACATACGTTTATAATTTTATGCGTAATAGACAGATTAAAGTAAGAGTTAATGATAATTTCTCTAATATTTTCCTCTCCATAATGGTATTCCGCAGGGATCTCCAATATCCGTTATTTTATTTCTAATAGCGTATAATAAGTTATGCACCACTTTAGAAGAATTTAAAGAAATTAAGTTTTGCGCATATGCAGATGATTTTCTGTTGGTGAAACAATTTTCTAAATACTTCCTCTTTCGACCTAAGTCAAGTCATATCCAAAATTAATGATTGGTCCCGTTATTCTGGTGCAGTTTTATCCGTACTAAATGCAAACATCTCCATGTTTGCCGTAAGAAAAACTGTCATTTCTCTCTTAATATTGGTCAATGCACAATGCATAACGAAGAAACTGTCTGGGAATGCACTTCAATTCAAGATATTCGTGGACATCACATGTTGACTACCTTACGAATAGCACTTAACGCATATCGTACCACACCGATAAATAACATGCTCTTTGAATCCAAATCACCCACAATAGAAGACATTAGGCATAATGCAACTATACGATTATACAAAAACTTACTTTTTTGCCAAGACAACCCAAACTCTACCCTAGTTAAAAAAAATATTAAAGCAAAAAGAGAAAAAAGAATTATTTCAACCAATAACAGAATTATTAGTTATTGCAAAAGCAAACAACTACCAATGAATGTCAAAAAAATTCCAACTACTAAAAATTACATTACAAACTTGAATGACCATATTCTAGATCAACTTAGTCTTAACAATAAATTATCAACACCCAATGAGACTTTTATTCAACTATTTCAAGAAATTAAAAATACATATAGTAACTATAAATTTATTTTCACGGACGGATCAAAGAAGGATGATTTAGCTTCCTTTAGTATTACTACTGAAACTTCTCTTATTTATAGAGCTCTATTACCCGAACAATACTCTACAATATTCTCAGCAGAAATTATAGCTATATTTAACGCAATTAATTATGCTAAAGGGCGTAAACAGAAATTTATAATCTGCACAGACTCATTATCGTCAATAAACGCGATTAAAAATATTAACAACAATGATTATTATCCCAAGTATATAAGGACAACAATATTTAATAATTCCCCATTAATAAAGCTGATGTGGGTCCCTGCCCATTGTGGTATTAAAGGGAACGAATTTTCAGATCAATCGGCCAAAGATGCATTAAACTTTATAAAAAACAACTTTGACACTAATATACTAAACATATTTACAACTACTACATCATGGTATAAAAACATAAATAACCATAAGAATACACTTAATGATTACCTTAATAGGCCAGTTTTTGATAAAATAGATAAACGTGCAGTTTCCAAATTGATACGACTACGATTAGGTCATACAAGAATCACTCATGGCAATTACATGGATAGGACTATACCCGTAACATGTACATATTGTAATTTCGATCACGTTTCCATCGAACATTTGTTGGACTCCTGTCCTTATTTAGAAAATATCAGAAAAGCAATTTTTGACGATATTAAACCTACATCTACATTGAATTTTCTTCAAGATAAGTATGTGTTAGACATGATAAAATATCTTAACATTTCCAAATTAATGAATTTAATATGATTATTGTTTTTTAATATCCACTAATGTTCCTGCTGGCTTAAGACCTTAGCTGTCATAGCCATCTTTACATATTTAGCTTGTAATTTTTTTAGTTATAAGTTAAATTTATAATAAATAAATAAATAAATAGTTCTTCATTTGTTCTAGGGGGTGAAGAGCACTCATTTTTTGTAATATTTGTTGGCAACACACACAGACCAATACATAGTCATGTTCATAGCATCTCAAATAATAATAATCATAGTTCGCTTTTTGTTGTTTGTGTGCAGCTTAAAGGCATTAACAGAAAAAATAAGGCCACTTGCAAACAATTTCAACTGTTCGTTCGTTCATTTGTTCTACTTATAATATTTTGCATACTTGTAGTCATTCATTTCATATATAGATATACTGGAGCATATGTTAAGGCTTTAAGAAATATTAAAGCAAGACTGCCGGAGCAGCACCAGCCACCACTAACGCCTGACTTCACATATGATTTGAAATTGTGGATCTGCTGTCTTCCTCTCTATTTTTTGCTACTGCACTTTTGTTCCCTTTCGTTCTTTTTTTTTCATTCTTTCTATGCCAGAACTTTTGTTTGAGAAAACCTTAAACTGGAAATAAAATGAAATCCTTAGCAAACGTGAAGGAAGAATGAACGAAAAAAAAAACAAAAACTACAATATTTGACCTAAAAAGTTAGTTGAGAGAAAGAGAGAAGAGAACGAGAAAAAAACAAATGAACAGAAAAGCTTAAAAAATAAAGGATTTAATATAACAAACAACAAATGATTCTAGGCAAAGAGCAAGCTACTAACATGTGAAGACATAGATAGATATATGAGCATGCACATATGCATACGTATGTCAAAATGTGTTTGTAAGTAGGCAAACACACATGAATATATATCACATATGTTTTCATGTGCATCACCATCATCGCCATCGTAATATGCATTATGCTGCCTGCGTCTTATACTGATAACACAGCAACGGGTTAAATCAGCTGCTCTACATATTTTTTTTGCCGGCTTAGATTTTCAGAATTTTTTTCACGTTATTTATAACTAAAAGACAGTGGTCTAAAACCTAGGTTTTGGAAAAAGAAATTAAAAAAAAACGAGTAAAAAAAGCGTTAAGTTCAGCCGGGCCAAACATCGGACACCCTCTACCATACTGGCAGATACTTGCAATGAATATATAGGGAACATTCCAAAAAGTAGGCCTATACCGATAATTCTACAAACCGATTTATGTAAATCATTATGTACACCAAATACAAATTTCAGAAATTTTTAATGGGAATTTTTCCTGAATCTGAAAATCCTAAAACGTGGACTGATACTGATAACGCATGGTAGACTATAAAATCCTCAAACTACAGCAATTTAGAGCATAAACTTATATGAGGCTATGCCTAAATTTAGACCAATCTATATTGATTACATAGTGTAGAAATTGCCGAATATTTGGGGTTATCATTCTATGAGGGCTATGCCTAATTAATGACCGATACATGTCAATTTCGAACCCAATGTTTTAGTTTTGTATCTCAGTTCTTTCCTTCAGGAGGTATCATTATATTGGGGAGATGCCTAAATGCTGGCCTTTATACTTCATTATCGTCAGGTTCAAAATACCAAATTACAGCCAATTCAGTCGAAAAATGCGATCAAAACAATATGGGGGCTACCAGAAAAAGTGGACCAATATTTAATTTTTTTTAGTGAAGAAATTTGGCACCCAATAAGAACACAATGTACCAAATTTCAGCGAAATCGGTTGAGAAACGCGCTCAAGAACCCCGATATAGCCCATCTTCGAACTCGACCTGCCTTCAGACAAAAAACGCCTCTATGCCAAATCTACCTATATACACTATATTGGATCGGAAATGATTATTTCGATGATTTACAAATGGAAGAACAAAATTAATATACCCTCTATACTATAGTGGAGGGTATAAAAATTAAAAAAATATATATAAAGGAAATTAGTAAAGTCGGACGCGGCCGATTATATGATACCCTTCACCACTTTCGGTATATCCAACAGATGAAACCTAAAAGACTTCGAATTTTTAAAGGACCAGGGACAAAATTATGAAAATCAATTATAAGCATATATATATATAACCAATATCAAAATCTAATCCGATCTGAACTAAACTTGCCACACGTTATGTTATAGTAACTTCTGTACGTGGGTCCGATTGGACCCACCATGTTAAAGCATTTAAAACCAACATCTAGGTTATTCTAACTCCAGTACGTTGTGAAAAGTTTGTGTCAATTTTGTATAAAATCGGACGACACCATTTACATTAAATCGGACGAAAATATATATATGGGAGCTATATCTAAATCTGGAACGATTTTCAGGAAACTTAACATACATCATTCTAGACTTAATTCATTACGCTATGCCAAATTTCGTACAAATCGAATGATATATAGGGACTTTGGTACACCATTTACATCAAATCGGACGGAAAAATATATGGGAGCTATATCCAAATCTGGACCGATTTTCACGAAACTTAACACACATCTTTCTAGAGCTAATTCAGTACGCTACGCCAAATTTCGTGAAAATCGAAAGATATATAGGGAGTTTGGTACACCATTTATATAATATCGGACGAAAATATATATGGAGGCTATATCTAAATCTGAACCGATTTTCTGGAAACTCAGCACACATCATTCTAGAGCTAATTCATTACGCTATGCCAAATTTCGTGAAAATCGAAAGATATATAGGGACTTTGGTACACCATTTACATAAGATCGCACGAAAATATATTTGGGAACTATATCTACATCTGAACCGATTTTTCCCAATTTCGATAGGGTTCGTCCTAGGGCCAAACAAATGAGCTGTGCCAAATTTCATCCAATTCGGATCATAAATGCGACCTGTACTTTGTTCTCAATTTAACATGGACAGACGGACGGACATGCATAAATCGACTCAGAAAGTGATTCAAAAGGAACTAGCTAGTTAGGTAGTCTGTCAAAAAATATTTTAATAAAATCTACGCTTATAGACATTACAAAATTTCAGAGTTCTTGAAAAATATTTTTTTTTTTTTTTTTGAAAAATCCAGGTGTCTTCAAATTTCTCTTTCCTTTGAAAAAATCCGCACTTAATGTAGTTTCCTCAAAAAAAAAAATAACTTTTTTAAATTTCATATCAATGTTCCTTCCTTACTGGTTTCAAATGATAGCATGTCCGATTTTTATTATATCTTGTTAAAAAAACTTTGAGTTTTGATGTGAAGAATACTTTAAATTAAAAATCCGGACCCCATGTTGGGCGCCATTCTCCTTATAAAATTATTAGATTATATGTCATGGAATCTGGTCTTAATCGCAAGCAGAGCCCTCTCATTCACTTAAACTCAAAATGGCGCCCAACATTTTCAAATGTTAATTTGTCCATTGATTTTTTGTTAATAGAAGACTCTCTGACACTTTAGATCGTCTAAAGATGACTACCATGCACTTGAGATCGCCAAACGAATACCACTTAACCCTTCAACTGTAGCTTGCCGATACCAACTCCCGATCCCTGTTTATCAGCTCATTTATAAGCATGTGGTGTGGTTTGTACATACAGACTCCCTGATATTCTGTTCGTCTAGAATGACTGCAAGTCATCTGTAAAGATTTTTACAGACAATTCCTAGATATGATTGAAAAATGTTATTGACGATACAAATGTATTCTAGAAGCCAAAGGAAGTGTAATATAATTTTTTTACCGAAACCCCTACGTTGGGCGCCAAATTTGGAAAGAGATACTTTAAATCCAAGAATAGTCGGAACTTGGAAATATTATCGAATATTTCGAGAGTCTGATGGATCATCCATACGATATAAAGATTGAAATATCTTTATACCCAGAATAGCTCTCAATATGATCGGGCTACATTAAATTGTAGCTGTAGAAGCGACCAATGTTCGAAATTAAACGGAAAAAATATTAACGAGCTTTGTTAATCTAGACAATGAAATGAGGAGATATGTAAGCTCAGTATTCCATTGGCCCCAGTCATATGTCGGAAGTGCTAATGCACTCCAATATCCAACAAAATTAAAATTTTATTACCATTTATATCTTTGTTATATTATAGTACGTATTTCCAAAACTACCTTAATATATTAACTAAATTTTGTATCATTTATTACCTTTCGTACCTTTGTGGCACTAATTTCCAAAAATAATTTTATGTTTCATAATTTAAGTTCTATTGATTCACCCAAATTCAAATGTTATCAAACATTTAGTACACATTAATATAAATTTCCATAAGTACCCACCTCAAGTCATATTTCAAATTTTCCGGATTCCAATCCGATCCAAATCTTACAAAATTTGGTACCATTTAGTAACCATAGGTACTAATTTCTATAACGTCTTGCATACCCCAATCCTACATCCCAACAGTGATCCTGACTCCAAATTTCAGCACTGCAGTTCTATCGGTCCACCCAATATTTAAATTGTACCAAATTTAGTACCATTTAACACACATAAGTACGAAATTCCACAACTACTCATATATCTCAATTGTACACTTTAATTTTAATCTTAATTCCAGATTTCAGTATTAAAACTCTATCGGTCTATACATATTGAAATTGTACCATATATAGTACCATATAGTAATTTTCGTACAAATTCCGTACAAAATTTCAAGATTCTTGCTTCAGAAGTTTCGTCTGGGCGTTGATGATCAGTCAATCACTCTATTTTTATACCCTTCACCAAACTGTGGTACAGGGTATTATGTCTTTGTGCATATGTTTGTAACATGCAAAAATAATCGAGATATACCCATGGTTTCTTTTGAGAATATACATAAATTCACTTTTTGAGTCGATTTATGCATGTCCGTCCGTTAAATTGAAAACAAAGTACTGGTCGCATATATGATCCGAATAGGATGAAATTTGGCACAACTCACTTGTTTGGCCCAAGGACGAACCCTATTGAAAGTGGGAAAAATAGGTCCAGATTTAGATATAGCTCCCATATATATTTTCGTCCGATTTAAGGTAAATGGTGCACCACAGTCCCTATATATCTTTCGATTTGCACGAAATTTGGCACAGCGTAATGAATAAGGTCTAGAATGATGTGTTCAAAGTTTCGTGAAAATCGGTTCAGATTTAGATATAGCACCCATATATAGCTTCACCCGATTTTAGGTAAATAGTCCACGAAAGTCCCTGGAAATTTTTTTATTTGCACGAAATTTGGCACAGCGTAATGAATAAGGGATAGAAAGATGTCTGCCAAGTTTCATAAAAATCGGTTCAGATTAAGATATAGCTCCCATATATATCTTCGTCCGATTTAAGGTAACTTGTGTACCAAAGTCCCTATATATCTTTCGATTGGCACGAAAATTATCACGGCGTACTAAATTAGATAGAAAGATGTCTGCCAAGTTTCATAAAAATCGGTTCAGATTAAGATATAGCTCCCATATATATCTTCGTCCGATTTTAGGTAAATAGTCCACGAAAGTCCCTGGAAATTTTTTGATTTGCACGAAATTTGGCAGAGCGTAATCAAAAAGGTCTAGAATGATGTCTGCCATGTTTCGTAAAAATCGGTTCAGATTTAGATATAGCTTCCATATATATCTTCGTCCGATTTAAGGTAAATTGTTTACCAAAATCCCTATATATCTTTCGATTTGCACGAAAATTGACACAGCGTACTTAAATGATGTGTGCAATGGTTCGTGAATATTGGTTCCGATTTAGATATAGCTCCCATATATAGTTTCGCCCGATTTTAGGTAATTGGTGCACCAAAGTCCCTATATATCTTTCGATTTGCACGAAAATTGGCACAGCGTAATGAATGAAGAAGAGAATGATGTTTGTTAAGTTTTCTGAAAATCGGTTCATATTTAGATATAGCTCCATATATATTTTCGCCCGATTTAATGTAAATGGCCCAGCAAAGTCCTTATATATCTTTCGATTTGCACGAAATTTAGCATATCGTATTCAATTAAGTCTAGAATGATGTGTGCAAAGTTTCGTGAAAATCGGTTCAGATTTAAATATACCTCCCATATATATTTTGGTCCGATTTAATGTAAATGGTCCGCCAAAGTCCCTATATACCTTTCGATTTGCACGAAATTTGGCACGGCGTATTTAATTAGGTCTAGAATGATGTGTGTTAAGTTTCCTGAAATCGGATCAGATTTAGATATAGCTTCTATATCTGACCAAATAAAAATTAAGTGTCGGTTGCTGAATGCAGGGACCGTAACGGTTATAACTTATATCCAATCAGGTAAAAAATAACTGTTATTATGTGACCTAAATAAAAAAAAAATCCACTTTAATTATTTATTTTTTAACGGAAAAAATAAACGTTGATTTTTAACTGTTAAAAATGATTTTTATTTTTTCCGTCAAAAATAAAAGTTTTTTTGGGATTTTTATTTTTTCCGTCAAAAATAAAAGTCTTTTTGGGACTTTTATTTTTTCCGTCAAAAATAACAGTTTTTTTGGGACTTTTATTTTTTCCGTCAAAAATAAAAGTCTTTTTGGGACTTTTATTTTTTCCGTCAAAAATAAAAGTCTTTTTGTGATTTTTATTTTTTCCGTCAGGAAATAAAAGTCTTTTTACGTAAATAAACATATAGAGTTTGGTACCAGTTATATAACCTTTGACCTAATAGTCAGGGGAATGATTATTTAATTTATATACATGATTTGGTACACTAGACTATTTTTTAAAAATTTATAACAAATATGTTTTACCTTTGATCTTGATTACTTATGTGTACACTTATTGTAATAAGGACAGAGTTTTATAAATTGTAATTTTATAACTGATTACAAGTTGTATAAACTTCTTTACATAAAAAGAGTTTTATTTCCTGACGGAAAAAATAAAAATCCCAAAAAGACTTTTATTTTCTGACGGAAAAAATAAAAGTCCCAAAAAGACTTTTATTTTTGACGGAAAAAATAAAAATCATTTTTAACAGTTAAAAATCAACGTTTATTTTTTCCGTTAAAAAATAATCCTTAACATGGGAACTCAGAGTGTTTTCTCAAGATCACTCAATATCCTTAATGGGCTCCTCAATACGAATCTATTGGTATATGACACTATTGGTGTCCCATGTCTCTAACATGAAGATTTTTTTGTTCGCATTTTAAAAAATAACTGTTATTTTCGGTCCCTGGCTGAATGAAATGTTTATGGATCCAATTTCATTTTGCTGGTCCTTTAAAACTGCGACGTCTGTTAGGATTCATCTGTTGAATATACCCAAAGTGGTGAAGGGTATCATATAGTCGGCCCAGTCCGACTTTACTACTTTCCTTACTGGTTTATTAATATCTTAAAAAGTGTCCAAGTCGGGCGCCACAATTTAAGAAAACTAAACCCAATAAGTTTTCTTTCTTTGTCGCATTTATGCCGTATCCAAGAATATTTCAAATACATTCTTAAAACCCACTGTGCAACATAGATTTTCTTCCGTTTGTAATCCATATCGTGTCCTTCTTGCTTTTTTTCTGTAGAAAAAAGGGGAAATATAGTCAAAGTTTCTTGTAAATCCTTAAGCATATATAACCATATGTAGTTGTATGTGTGTGTGTGTGTGACTTTGACATTTTTTTCTCATAGGTTATAAAAAACGAGAACAAATAAAAACAACAAAAAATAAGATTTCCTATTGTGGATAGTTGATTTCCGGAATGATTTAAGAAGTCAAGCAAAACTAAAGCATACTTTAGAGGGCTTAATGCAAAACCTATTTTTCTTATGGGGACCCCCCCCCCCATTCTCGGGGTCAAAATTTTTGTTGATATAATTCGAAACAACACTGGTTAAAGAATGTCTCTGCAAAATTTCAAGTGAAAATCTCAAGAACTCTTGACGATATAACCGATTTATTGTGTCAGCATCAAGTGCCGGCTGAAGGGCTTCGCAAACTTTAAACGCGTTTTTCTCTAAACATTTTTTTGCGAATGGCGGGCACGATAACTCAAAAACTAATAATCCAATCGGTTCCACATTTTGCAACGTTTCTCTGGGAGTGTATAGCTCTCGTATGAACTAGGATAAAGCCAATCGGTGAAGATCTTCCTTGTTTTTTAACTTGGTGTTTGGTAAAAAATCGGCGATTTTCCAAAAAAAAATTTTTTTTCAAGGGTCCACCATTTTGTTAATTTTAGAGCGAAGTCAATAATCCTAGTTAATACGAGAGCCAGACATATACTCTTTCTAACACCGTTGGAATTTTCGGATTCCTATGTTCCAGTCATGCCCGCCATCAAAAATAAGGACTTTTCATTAATTACAAAAAACAACAACAAAACAATAACAAAAATTTTTTGTAAATTATTTTTCTTCTCTTTTAAATCTTCAAATATATATGTGCAAAGTTACAAACCTTAACAAGCATTTGTAATCATTTACCATCCCATTGAAAATCTTGAAAAATTAAAATCGAGAATGGGGGAGGTTCCCTTAAAGTATGTCAATGCCTTTAAATCTAAATACGAAGTACTAGGGCAAAAAATTTATTTTCATAAATATTCTTCAATAATAGTAAATATGAATGAAGGAAATATAAGCGACGAGACTCAAATAGTTTTTCAAATAGCAGAAGGCCAGAAAAGCTACCAAAACTTAATTTACGAAATAAAAATTATTAAATTCGAATAGAAAATAATTTTTCAAAAACTTGCCAAAATAACGGCTTCAAAGTATTTTTTTCTATTTAAATTACGAAAAAATTAATTTTAATATTTTCCAACACCTTTTCAACTTTTTTTTGTAATACGAAGTTCATGTATATTTTGATGGCACCTTTTCCCAAGAATGATGTCAAACAACCTCTAGTTATCTTCTTCTCAAGTACACTTGTTCTCGTCTTCCTCACTCTTTCATCCTCTTTTTAACTCTCAAGGGTCATGTAAAGAAGGAAAATGTTCCCATTTTTCCCAACAACTACCAACAAATCCCTGTACTGGCCAATTTATGATGGATGGACATGTCCAACATGGACACAGCGAAGTTGAGGAGATGTTATAGTAGTTGGCAATTTCACCGGACAATGGAAAATAGAAAAAGTTTTTTTCTTGTGTGTGACAGGATAAAAGGAAACCAACAACAAAAAGAAATGGAATTAAATTATGCTAGGCAAGCATAAATTCAATTTTATAGTTTTACAGTTTTTTTCTTCTTTTTTTACAGATGGCAAAAAAGTTTTCTAAAGTGTGACCAAAGAAAAGTAGTAAATAAATAAATATTGAAGAAAAAGTACTGAGCTTCCTATCTTCTTCGTTGTATTTTATATTTATTTATTTCTTAGTTTGCCATCTTTTGTTTTATATGAAGCCAGTTAAGAAAAAAAAACGGGGAGGTAAAAAGTTTTTTTTACTAAACAAATTTTTTTCGTTCAGAATAATATTTTACAAAATAATTCTAATGGTGTCATGTACTATACAACAAGAACAGCTGTAAATTTATATTACGATGTATACTTTTAGGCGCCTCATGTCAATGGCTCTATACAAGGCGTGGATTTTTTAAATATTTATACCCTTCACCACACTGTGGTACAGGGTATTATGTCTTTGTGCATATGTTTGTAACAGGCAAAAATAATCGAGATAGACCCATGGTTCCTTTTGAGAATATGCATAGAATCACTTTCTGAGTCGATTTATGCATGTCCGTCTGTCTGTCCGTCCGTCCGTCCGTCTGTCCGTCCGTCCGTCCATGTATTTTTGTTAACCAAGTACAGGTCGCATTTATGATCCGATTTGGATGAAATTTGGCACAGGTCACTTAATTGGCCCAAGGACGAAACCTATTGAAATTGGAGAAAATCGGTCCACGTTTAGGCATAGCTCCCATATAAGGGTACCCCAAAATTTTCGGTATTTTGAGGTTCTTGAGCGCGTTTTTTAACTGAATTCGCTGAAATTTGGTACTTTGAGTTCTTATTGGGTAGCAAATCTCTCTACCAAAAATTATAAATAAAGGTAAATTTTTTCGGATAGCCCCCATATAAGGGTACCCCAAAATTTTCGGTATTTGCGTTTTTCAACTGAATTCGCTGAAATTTGGTACATTGAGTTCTTATTGGGTAGCAAATCTCTCCACTAAAAATTATAAATATGGGTCCATTTTTTCGGATAGCCCCCATATAAGGGTACCCCCAAATTTTCGGTATTTTGAGGTTCTTGAGGGCGTTTTTTAACTGAATTCGCTGAAATTTGGTACATTGAGTTCTTATTGGGTAGCAAATCTCCCTACCAAAAATTATAAATAAAGGTCCATTTTTTCGGATAGCCCCCATATAAGATTACCCCCAATTTTCGGTATTTTGGGGGTTTTGGTAGCATTTTTCGACCGAATTTGCTGAAATTTGGTACTTTGTGTTCTCATTGGGTAGCAAATCTCCCTACCAAAAATTAAAAATAAATGTCCATTTTTTTCGGATAGCCCCCATATAAGGGTACCCCCAATTTTCGGTATTTTCGGGTTCTTGGACTTGTTTTATAACTGAATTCTGGTAGTCCCCATATAACGGTACCCCAAATTTTTGGTATTTTGGGGGTTCTGATCGTATTTTTCAACCAAATTGACTGTAGTTTAGTACGTCGAGTTCTTATTAGGTAGCACATCTCTACACTATAAATATTGGTCAATTTTTTCTGGTAGCCCCCAGGTTTTGAGGTTCTTGAACCAATTTTTTTTTCTGGCACAGGATATTATGTTTTTGTGCATATGTTTGTAACAGGCAGAAGGAAACGAGACTGACACATACGACTTCTGTTAGGATTCATTTGTTGAATATACTCAAAGTGGTGAAGGGTATCATATAGTCGGCCCCGTCCGACTTTACTACTTTCCTTACTGGTTTTTTCCTGGCTCTATACAAGGCGTGGATTTTTTAAATATTTTTTTCCTGGCTCTATACAAGGCGTGGATTTTTTAAATATTTTTTTCCTGGCTCTATACAAGGCGTGGATTTTTTAAATATTTTTTTCCTGGCTCTATACTAGGCGTGGTTTTTTTAAATATTTTTTTCCTGGCTCTATACAAGGCGTGGATTTTTTAAATATTTTTTTCCTGGCTCTATACAAGGCGTGGATTTTTAAATAATTTTTTCCTGGCTCTATACAAGGCGTGGATTTGTAAATAATTTTTTCCTGGCTCTATACAAGGCGTGGATTTTTAAATAATTTTTTCCTGGCTCTATACAAGGCGTCGATTTTTTAAATCATATTTTTCTGACTCTAGCGTCTAAATCGATTGAGATAGATCACAAAAAATTTGCATCTGCAGGTAGGCCAAGTTCGATGATGGGCTACATCAGTTCAGGTTTAGGCATAGCTCCCATATAAGGACACCTCCCAATTTTCGGTACTTTGAGGTTCTTGAGCGCATTTTTTATCTGCATTCGCTGAAATTTGGTACTTTGAGTTCTTATTGGGTAGTAAATCTCTCCACTAAAAATGATAAATATGGGTCCATATTTTCGGATATCCCCCATTTTATAAGGGTACCCCCAAGATTGCGGTATTTTGCGGGATTTGATCGCATTTTTCGACCGAATTTGCTGAAATTTGGTACTTTGAGTTCTTATTGGGTAGCAAATCTCCCTACTAAAAATTAAAAAAATGGTTCATTTTTTTCAGATAGCCCCCATATAAGAGTATCCCCAATTTTCGGTATAAAAATATAGGGGTTCTGATCGTATTTTTCGACCCAATTGACTGTAATTTAGTACTTCGAGTTCTTATTGGGTAGCAAATCTCTACACTATAAATTATAAATATAGGTCAATTTTTTCGGAAAACCCCCATTAAGGGGAACCCCACCATTTTCGGTATTTTGGGGTTCTAGAACGCGTTTTCGAACCAAAATCTTTGTAATTTGGTTTTTGTAGTCGTATATGGTAACAAATCTCCCTCCCAAAACTGTTTAATATTCGCCCCCTTCTGAGGAGTAGTCTGCATATAACCCCCTTTTCATACCCATCACCACTCTGTGGTACAGGGTATTATGTCTTTGTGCATATGTTTGTAACAGGCAAAAGGAAACGAGATAGCCACATGGTTCCTTTTGAGAATATGCATAGAATCACTTTCTAAGTCCATTTATGTATGTCCGTCCGTCCGTCTGTCCATGTTAAATTGTAAACAAAGTACAGGTCGTATTTATTATTCAAATTGAATGAAATTTGGCACAGCTCATTCATTTGGCCTAAGGACGAACCCTATTGAAATTGGGAAAAATCGGTCCAGATTTAGATATAGCTCCCATATATATTTTCGTGCGATTTAAGGTAAATGGCGAACCAAAGACCCTATCTATTCTTCGATTTCCACGAAATTTGGCACAGCGTAATGAATTAGGTCTAGAAAGATGTGTGTTAAGTTTCCTGAAAATCGGTTCAGATTTAGATATAGCTCCCATATGTAGTTTTGACCGATTTTAGGTACATGGTGCACCAAAGTCCCTGAAAGTCATTCAATTTGCACGAATTTTGGCACAGCGTATTGAATTAAGTGCGAAATTTGGCAGAGCGTAATGAATAAGGTCTAGAATGATGTCTGCCAATTTTCGTGAAAATTTGTTCAGATTTAGATATAGCTTCGTCCAATTTAAGGTAAATTGTTTACCAAAGTCCCTATATATCTTTCGATTTGCACGAAAATTGGCACAGCGTACTAAATTAAGTCCAGAATGATGTGTGCATTGTTTCGCGAAAATCGGTTCAGATTTAGATATAGCTCCCATATATAACTTCGTCAGATTTCATGTAAATGGTGCACCAAAGTCCCTGAAAATCTCTTGATTTGCACCAATTTTGCCATAACGTACAAAATTAAGTTTAGAATGATGCGTGCAAAATTTCGTGAAAATCGGTTCAGATTTACATACACCTCTTATATATAATTACGTCGAAAAGGCGACGTCTTTTAGGATACATTTGTAGAATATACCCAAAGTGGTGAAGGATATCATATAGTCGGCCCAGTCCGACTTTACTACTTTCCTTACTTGCTTCTTCCTGGCTCTATACAAGGCGTGTATTTATGCCCTTCACCGCACTGTGGTACAGGGTATTATGTCTTTGTGCATATATTTGTAACAGGCAAAAGGAATCAAGATAGACTCATGGTTCCTTTTGAGAATATACCTTTTGAGCTGGGGCATTATCATTCATTCACACAACATGGCCTAGCCACCGTAGTCGCTGCAGCTCAATACGACTGACTATGTCGATGTCTGCGTACAAATTGTAAAGCTCATGGTTCATTCGACGACGATAATCTTTCGGAGAATTTTTCTTTCAAACACCCCAAGAGCTGCCTCATCTGCTTGCGGAAGTACCCATGCTTCAGATCCATATAATAGCACGGGTAGTATCAGCGTCTTGTAAAGTGTGATTTTGGTCTGGCGGGAGGTGGCATTGTTTCTAAACTGCTTACTTAGACCATAGTAGCATCTGTTGGCCATCACAATCATTCTCCGAATTTCGAAACTGATGTCATTCGTTTTATTTATGGCGGTACCAAGGTATATAAAGTCATTGACTACCTCGAAGCTGTAGTTCTCAGGTTCCACAGTTGGTCCGAGTCTACTGGACGTCTTGCCCGTTGATACCACCATCAGCTTGGTCTTCTCGCCGTGTACTGTCAGACCCACTTTGGCAGACTCCTTCTCAATTTGTTCAAAAATGGCTTATACCGCTCGCAATGTTCGACCCATTATATCGATGTCATCGGCGTAGCCGATGTGTTGTTTGGTGTACAGGGTGCCATTTCTGTTCCAGCAGGATGTTAAAAAGATAACACGACAAACGGTCACCTTGTCTGAATCCTCGTTCGTTATTGAAGGGCTCTGATTGTACAGGTCGCAATTTGAGATCCGATTTGGATGAAATTTGGCACAGTTCACTTATTTGGCCCAAGGACTAACCCTATTGAAATTAGGAAAAATCGGTTCAGATTTAGATACGTCTCCCATATATATTTTCGTCCGATTTAATGTAAATGTTGCACCAAAGTCCCTATTTATACCTTTCGATTTGGACGAAATTTTGCACAGCCTAATAATTTAGGTCTAAAATGATGTGTGTTAAGTTTCGTGAAAATCGGTTCAGAGTTAGATATAGGTCCCATATATATTTTCGTCCGATTTAATGTAAATGTTGCACCAAAGTCCCTATATATCTTTTGAGTTGCACGAAATTTGGCACAGCGTAATGAATTAGGCCTAGAATGATGTGTGTTAAATTTCCTGAAAATCGGTTGTCCGATTTACTACAAACGGTGCACTAAAGACCCAATATAATCTTCGATTTGCACGACATTTGGCACAGAGTGCTGAATTAGGTCTCGAATGATGTGCGCCAAGTTACGAGAAAATCGGTTCAGATTTAGATATCGTCCGATTTGAGGTAAATGGTGCGCCAAAGTGCCTAAATATCTTTCGATTTGCATGAAATTTTCCACAGCATACCGAATAAACTCTAGAATAATGTGTACTAAGTTTCGTGAAAATCGGTTCAGATTTAGATATAGCTCCCATATATATTTTCGTCCGATTTTTTGTTAATGGTGCACCAAATACCCTATATATTCATCGATTTGCACGAAATTTGTCATATTGTACTGAATTGTGCTAAGTTTCATGAAGATCAGTTCACATTTAGATATAGCTCCCATATATATTTTCGTCCGATTCTACCTAAAATCTGCACCGAACTCCTAATGTTTGTCCGATTAACACGAAATTTGGCACAACGTATCAGACTGAGATTTGAATGACGTTATCGGGTTTTGTTGAAATTGCTGCAGATGCAGCCATAGCTTCCATAGGTATTTCGAACGGGTGTCTGATTGAAATTAAATTTTTAACAGTGCGGCGTACCGAATAGCTTGTATCAATTTTGCTATAGATCGTATTCCATAATTTTGTCCCATTGTACGCAGACGTCTCTAAATATGCCCGAAGTATGTTCCTTCGAGTAAACATTGAGATACAATTGTAAGGATGCATATGGACAATATACCCAAAGTGGTGAAGGGTATCATATAGTCGTCCCGTCCGACTTTTGAGCTTTCCTTACTGATTTTAAATAATTTTTTCCTGGCTCTTTACAAGGAGTGGATTCTTTAAATAATATTTTCCTGGATCTATACAAGGTGTGGCTTTTTAAATATTTTTTTCGTGAAAAAATATTTTTTTTCCTGACTCCATACACGGAATATATTGCCTTACCCCTCCATCCATAGCAATTTTTTAATTTTATTGTAGGTTCATCTAACCTTTTTTTCCTCTTTGTGTGGATCCAATTTAACACTTCCCATTAGTAGAAACAAACGGAAACTGGGGTTTCAAAACATATTAAACACTTCAAAACTTTTGTGGTCATTGACAATAACACGTAATAGTACACACCTAGTAGCAACACGCACATATGGCATGCTTCATGTGCTCCCTAATACTCTGCTCACTTCCTAACCTACCATACATGCATATCTCTCATATACACACATGCAAAACATGTCCATATTCCATATATCATTTTTCCACTCCGATATTAGGTGTTACCAAACAGCCAACCTACCAACACCTCCTCCTCGTGCTCCTCACTGACATCCCCACTAAAAGTGTCTGTAATGTGGGCATACCCATACAGACATAAATTAAATTTACATCAATGTATGATTAAAAATTGAAATTAATGTGTCGCCAACACGAAAGGCCACACACACAGACATACTGTGTGTGTAATAGTATGTGTATGTGTGTGTCACTTACACAATATTAGTTATCCCCTAAGATATGCAACATTTTGTTCGTTTTGTTAATGTGTCAACAACATCGTTAAACTGCCATATGTAATTTTTTAATAATAATAAACTTGAACAACAACAACACCAACAAAAAAAAGTGAAAACAATAACAATATCAAAACATGTCCATATTTACAACAACCACATGTCATTGTTAGTTGTTATTGCTGTTTGCCGTATGGTTATGGTGTTATGGTGATAAACTAATCTAGGCATCATATTTCAGGCTTGTTATTGTCAAATTGGGTTGGTATGTTGTTGTATAATATTACGAGTATTTCCTTTTTTTATTAGTTGATTAGTTATTATGATGGAGTATTAGTCGGCGAACATGATACGTAATTAGAAACGCCCTATTACGAAAGGATAGCAATTTGTTATCATTCTATAGTAAAAAAAGGACAATAGGGAAATAAAAAGAATAATGATTCGAGGAATGAGAACAGAGCGTGAAATTTTTTTTACGGGGCTTCCTGAAAAAAAATTATTTAAAAAATCTACGCCTTGTATAGTTCCCGAAAAAAAATTATTTAAAAAATCTACGCCTTGTATAGTTCCCGAAAAAAAATTATTTAAAAAATCTACGCCTTGTATAGTTCCCGAAAAAAAATTATTTAAAAAATCTACGCCTTGTATAGTTCCCGAAAAAAAATTATTTAAAAAATCTACGCCTTGTATAGTTCCCGAAAAAAAATTATTTAAAAAATCTACGCCTTGTATAGTTCCCGAAAAATAATTATTAAAAAAATATACGCCTTGTATAGTTCCCGAAAAAAAATTATTTAAAAAATCTACGCCTTGTATAGTTCCTGAAAAAAATTATTTAAAAAATCTACGCCTTTTATAGCTCCTGAAAAAAAATTATTTAAAAAATCTACGCCTTGTATAGTTCCTGAAAAAAATTATTTAAAAAATCTACGCCTTGTATAGTTCCTGAAAAAAAAAATTATTTAAAAAATCTACGCCTTGTATAGTTCCTGAAAAAAAAAATTATTTAAAAAATCTACGCTTTGTATAGTTCCTGAAAAAAATTATTTAAAAAATCTACGCCTTGTATAGTTCCTGGAAAAAAAAATTATTTAAAAAATATACGCCTTGTATAGTTCCTGAAAAAAAATTATTTAAAAAATCTACGCTTTGTATAGTTCCTGAAAAA
>NW_026875948.1:0-19050 GCF_032173495.1 Musca vetustissima
GAGCAGAGTGTTAAAGGGGTTGGAAATTGAGTTATAACTTTATATATGGTCGTCGGAAGTTTAAAAAGTATTGTACAAATTAATATTTCAGAAATTGTGGATATTTCTTTGACGAAGAGGACGATAATAAAGTAGAAAAATAAAAATGAAACAAACATAATAGTAACATTGTAGATATATTAAAAATAGTTTTTTTCCAAGGGCCATTTGAGGCATTGACATTTTAAGGAATAAATGTTTGTTCAAGGTTCGTCTAAGGTGTAGAATGTTTAAAATATATTTTATCAATTATCATCTAAGGCGTAGATTTTTGTACCCTACACAACAATGTTGTCAGGGTATTATAGCTTTGTGCATCACCAAGAGTTTGTAACGCGGCGAAATATTGATCCTAGACCCATCTTTAAGTATATCGATCGTCATATCTCCACCAGCTGAGTCGATGTAGACATGTGTGTGCCCCCGTCCGTCTGTCCATTATAATTTGTAAACACGATACAGGCCACAGTTATGGAACAATCATCACGAAATTTTGCATGAAGGATGGATTCTGGATACCCTTCACCACACTGTGGTACAGGGTATTATGTCTTTGTGCATATGTTTGTAACAAGCAAAAGTAAACGAGATAAACACGTGGTTCCTTTTGAGAATATGCATAGAATCACTTTCTAAGTCGATTTATGCATGTCCGTCAGTCCGTCTGTCTGTCCATGTTAAATTGTAAACAAACTACAAGTCGCATTTATAATCCGAAGTGGATGAAATTTGGCATAGGTCGCGTATTTGGCCCTATTGAAATTGGGAAAAATCGGTTCAGATTTAGATATAGCTCCCATATATAGTTTCGTCCGATTTAATGTAAACGGTTCCTATATATCTTTCGAATCGCACGAAATTTGGCATAGCCTACTGAATTGCGTATATAATAATGTGTGCTAACTTTCATGAAAATCGGTTTAGATTTAGATATAGCTCCCATATATAGTTTCGCCCCATTTTAGGTAAATGGTGCAACAAAGTCCCTGAAAATCTGTTCATTTGCACGAATTTTGACAAAGTGTACTGAATTAAGTATATAATGATGTGTGCAAAGTTTCGTAAAAATCGGTTCAGATTTAGATTTAGCTCCCATATATATTTTCATCCGATTTAAAGTAATTGGTGCACCAAAGACCCTATATGTCTTTCGATTTGCACGAAATTTGGCATAGCGTACGGAATTGCGTCTATAATAATGTTTGCTAAGTTTCATGAAAATCGGTTCAGATTTAGATATAGCTCCCATATATATCTTTGCCCGATTTTAGGTAAATGGTGCGCTAAAGTCCCTGGAAATCTTTTCATTCATAATTTTTCGTACTGAATTAAATCTAGAATTATGTGTGAAAAGTTTCGTGAAAATCGGTTCATATTTAGATATAGCCCCCATATATATGTTCATCCAATTTTAGGTAATTGGTGCACCAAAGTCTCTGAAAATCATTCGATTTGCACGAAATTTGTCATAGCGTATTGAATTAAGTCTAGAATGAAGTGTACTAAGTTTCGTGAAAATCGGTTCAGATTTAAATATACTTCCATATATATTTTCGATTTCCGATTTTATGAAATTGGTGAACCAAAGTCCCTACATATTTTTCGATTTGCACGAAGTTTCTGGTAAGTTTCTCTGAATTCGGTTCATATATAGATATATAACAAAAACGCGACGTCTTTTAGGATACATATGTAAATTATGCCCAAAGTGGTGAAGGGTATCATATAGTCGACCCAGTCCGACTTTACTACTTTCCTTACTAGTTGTATATTAGTTTTGTGATCACTGACATTTTTATGCAATAAAAAAATTAGGGCAAGCATTTCCGACTATTAACACAGATTCATGGAATTCTTTTTGTCTAATACTCCAAGTAAATATTTCTCTTTTTGTTAATTTTTTATTCTGATTAATAAAATGCCATATACAATGTTCCCTTATAGAGTCCACTAACACATTCAAATAAATAGTAAGATGAACTCATAATACAATTGACAATCAAACCTGCTGTGGCAATGATCATCATGCGAATGCTGGTGCTTCCTCTGATGATATTTGTATATTCCGGCATTATGACAATCAATATAAGAGAAGAAGAACAACTACAAATAATAATAACGATGATGATGACGATGATGTATTAAAAGTGAAATGTGGAGAATACATAAATCACAAAGAATATAAATGAGAAGAAAATTTTCGTATGACATAATAAATACAATTATGACAACAACAACAAGAACAAACATGAATCTCGACCAAGAAGAATTACAATTACCGATGAAATCATGAATACAGAATGACGGACAACGAAAGGGAGAGAGAGAGTGAAACCAAATCAACCAACTCAACAGAAGAGAAGAGAACACACCAAACGAAGTCATATAAAAAGAAATCACATCTTAAATTGTCAGAATATGATTCATATTCTGTGTAATGTGTACGAATCCAAGTGGAATTCCATGGTCAATGGACGGACGATGGGATGAATGAATGACTGAATGGTATGGTATGGACCGTTATATGGTTTCCCTCATGAATATTGTAAAATGAAATTATTAATCAAGAGCACGAAGATGAAAACAGAATGAGCGATAATACTTGCAAAATGCAGTTGAACAGATACATCAGTGATTGTAATCCAATCGAATGTGACTATGGCTGTCTTTTATTCCGTTAATTGTTAATACTTCTTTTGAAAACGGTGGTTTTTGTTGGTTTTCACTGCTCTGTACTTGGTATTCATTTCAAGAGCTTCATTTTATGAAAATGTGTGTGTGTTTGTGTGTTTATGTGTAAGATCAAATGGAAATTACATGTATGCTTTCCATTTGAATTAAGTGTTGATAAATAAAAATTCATTGATTGAATTAAAAACAACGGTTGAATAAACAGCTACACAAATGAGAATATGCGGTAACTGGGTAAAAGGGTACCCAGAATGGACAAAGACAATTTCACATACAAAAACCAGTAAGGAAAGTGGTAAAGTCGACGGGGCCGACTATATCATACCCTTCACCACTTTGGGTAAATTCAACAGATGAATCTTAACCGACGTCGCATTTTTGATTTTCACAAAACTTAACACACATCATTCTAGACTTTATTCAGTACGCTGTACCAAATTTCGTGGAAATCGAAAGGTATACAGAGACTTTGGTACACCATTTTTCTTAAATCGGACGAAAATATATATGGGAGTTATATCTAAATCTGAACCGATTTTCACGAAACATAGCACACATCATTCTAGGCTTAATTCAGTACGCTGTGCCAAATTTCGTGCAAATCGAAAGATATTTAGGGACATTGGTGCATCATTTACCTTAAATCGGACGAAAATTTATATGGGAGCTATATATAAATCTGAACCGATTTTTATGAAACTTAGCACACACCATTCTAGGCTTAATTAAGTACGCTGTGCCAAATTTCGTGCAAATCGAAAGATATATATAGGGACTTTGGTGCACCATTTACCTTAAATCGGACGAAAATATATATGGGAGATATATATAAATCTTAACCGATTTTTATGAAACTTAGCACGCATCATTCTAGGCTTAATTAAGTACGCTGTGCCGAATATCGTGCAAATCGAAAGATATATAGGGACTTTGGTGCACCATTTACCTTAAATCGGACGAAAATATATATGGGAGCTATATCTAAATCTGAACCGATTTTTCCCAATTTCAATAGGGTTTGTCCTTGGGCCAATTAAGTGACCTGTGCCAAATTTCATCCAAATCGGATCATAAATGCGACCTGTACTTTGTTTACAATTTAACATATACAGACGGCAGACGGACGGACATGCATAAATCGACTCAGAAAGTGATTCTATGCATATTCTCAAAGGGAACCATGAACATTTTTTATATATTTTTTCATGAATTAATGAATTTCTGATATGTATGAATAAAATACATACATATTTGAACATAAACACTGTAAAAAAACAATGTCGTTCAAAAATACCAACCCCTGTTCAAAGGTGCCCCCCTGGGGGGGCAGTTTGGAACACTTTGAGTTCGTCCATTAAAACAGTAATAAAATATATTTATCAAGCTTCTAGTATGTCATATGTATATTCATTTTAAAGGTTACATATGTACCTATTAGTTAAAATTTATAAGAAACCAAAAAGTATGACCGTGCTTCGTCTACAACTTCAGTAGTGTTGGCGCGTTATTTGGGATACCATTTGTATTTTGTTTTTGCAAAATAGTCAGGCTTTTTTTTATTTTGCAAAAAAGAAACCAAAAATGATAAAATAAAAAAATTTATAAGGCTTGAAAGCAAAAAGTGTTCAAAGGTGCCCCCCTCTCCCTTACTTTCGTCCGATTTTAAGTAAATGGTGTACTAAAGACCCATAGCTAGGCAGATTGGCAAAACGTACTGAAATTAATATTAATTAATATCGGCCAAGTTTCCTGGAAATCGGTTTAGATATAGATATAGAATAGCTTCCATATATAATTTCGACCTATTTATGTTGATTGTAAACCAAATAATCAAGGGGTGCTTGATTAATATTACATTTTAAACAGGAAGTTTGCTTAAAGTCTATTTACAAAGTATGGAATAGATAGCAGAATGGCATGTGTAAGGATTGATGTTAGTCGGTTTACTTTTATATAAAGATCGCATTTTTAAGTTAGTTGTCAATGTTCTTTCAAAAAGACGACATCTGTAAAGATACATACGTAGAATATCCCCAAAGTGGTGAAGGGTATCATATAGTCGGCCCAGTCCGACTTTACTACTTTCCTTACTGGTTTTATCTTAATCACAATCATAATATAATGAGATATTCTCAAGGGTTGAGGTCTATGTTTTATCTATAGGAAACTAATTATCAGGATCACTAGACAATTGTTTTTGGAAATTAGTAAGTGAAGTTCAAAAGTTATACGGGGCCGACTATATGATGCCCCTAACCACATTGGGTATTTACATGGAGGATGAAATTAAATATGTGATCTATATAGATATATGAACCGGTTTTTCTGAAATCTATGCAAAATTTTAGGTCAATCGAGCAAACTTAAGTTCTTTGGTGTAACATTTGTATGAAATCGAATAAAAGTATTTATGTGAGCTATATGTAAATCTGGGTTGATTAAAAGTAGTCCTGACATGTGCCAAACGGTACGCTGCAGCACATCGCGCTGTCCGAAACATCAAATCGGAAGTGGATATATATTGGAGCAATATCTATCCGAACCGATTTAAAGCATATTTAACGTGACATTCATACCTTAAATAGGCAAAAATATGTACGGAACCTTTATCTAAATTCGAACCGATTTCTATAAAACACTCGCCATTTCAAACTCAATGCGATGTTCTATTCAAAATTTCGTCTTAATCGAACTAATCTTTGGGAGAGTGGGGTATATGGGAGGTACCTATTTATCGGAACCTATTTAACGTAACTCTTAGTCATCATTCTAGCCTCATTTGGGTACCTTGTAAAAAATTGTATCTCAATCGGTTAAATAGTGCAAATTTGATGTTGCTTTATAAAATCGTACATATATATATATATATATATATAACATAGTTGTGTAGGGTATAAAAATGTTTCAGGGTTTATGTTTCTTTTTGGGAGAAAAGTTCTTTACACAAAGTTCGAAGATGAATTATTTTATTCAGTAGAGAAAATTTCTCAGGCTTGAGTTTTTTAGAAAAAATCAGAGTTTAAGGATGTTTTTATTAGGCTCCCAGGGAAAGCTTATACAGAAAAAAATCGTATGGCCCTAGCGCTAAAATGTTGGTATAAAAATGCCCTCTCAGGACCCCAAACCTTGAGTTTTATAGAAAAAATTTAGACACGACTTATTTAGGAAAATTCAGGTTACCAAGATTATTTGTTTTCTGCAGGGTACCAAAGAATATATAGAACCCCTGTACTATATAGGACAATTCTCAGGTAATATATTGAGTTTTTCCGGCCCTCCGAACTAATTTCATGCTATTGCATAAATGTCATACTTCTCAGTACAAATTTCTATTTCTAAGAAGTAAAAACTTCAATAAGTTTTTCAGGGTCGCACTTTTCATACCCTCAACCATGATATGGCCATTCAAACTATACATAAAATTGGATACGATGTCATTGTAAAAAGGTTTTCAGGACGTGTTCATCTTCTGAATAAACTAAATGAACTACGGTTTTTATATGTGCAAAACATCGACCTGCATTGTAATATATACGTCTTCGATAGGAAGATTTGAAACCCAATGAGAACCAAACGTAAGAAATTACGATCCCTAACATAATTTCAACAAGCAGACGGACACGTACAAATCGACATATAATTTAATTCTGATGGCTATACGAAAATGTATAAGCCCATATACAATACCAAATATTCTAGAAATATAGAAGGATCTGGTCAGGAATATCAATTCTTTATTTTTTCTGTAAAAATGTATATTTCTTTAAATGTTTTCCTTTCTGGACGCATAAATTATACCCTCAAGTGCCCTTATCTCTTTCCCTGTATACTCTCCTTGTATATCCTCCATTAGGGACATCCTAATATTTTTAGTAATTACTTCACTATTCCATTTATTTATTTAAGCAAAGGACATAAATTGTCCATTGCAAGGACTTACTACTTAAATGCTTTTTCAATTTCAACAATTTTTCTCTATCTCTCTCTCCTTTCCCTCCCACCCTACCGTTCTCTTTGTTGATATTCGGTTTTGGTTTAATTTGTTGGCTCGCTAAGAGATATTTATTTGATTTTTGTGTTGGCTAGTTTTTGGTGGTGTGTATTTTCGGTTTGATATTGTTGCGGTATGGTGGCCAAATTTGTCATTTATAGCCATTCTGGGGAATTCTGGCTATCAAAATGAAAACTGCGGTTATAATGGTGATTGTATGAACTTTAATATAGTTAAGCAGCGAATGGGAACAACCACAAAATTAAACCAACAAAACAAGTTAGATTTTGGTGGAAAAAACTGGAAAAAATCTATGCGTTTATATGCTCCGATAAAAGTGCATTAATTGAATAGTTGTGTTGTTTTGATTAAAAACGAAAATGGATCAGTGGTTTTCAGGGTGACTGGTATTTTGCCGAATATTTTGAAAGGTTTTTGTTTAAATTTTGTTCTTGCGAAGTTTTTTTTGCACAAAAGTTATAAATTATTGCAAAAAAATCAGTAAGCAAAGTAGTAAAGTCGGATTGGGCCGACAGTATGATACCCTTCACAACTTTGGGTATATTGCACATATGTATCCTTACAATTGTCAATGTTCCCTAGAAGGAACATACTCATGTCTTTCTGCAACATATGACATATTCAATTTCATTCGGGCAGATTTAGAGTCGTCTGCGTACCATGGGACAAATTTATGAAAAACGATTTATAGCAAAATTAATACACGCTATTCGGTACGCCGCACTTTTAAACATTTAACTTCAATCAAATACCCGTTCGAAATACATATGGAAGCTATGGCTGCATCTTTACCTCCTATTCAACAAAACGCAAGAACGTCATTCAAGTCTCAATTTGATACATTGTGCAAAATTTCCGATTTTACATGGATGGAGTTTAGTGCACCATCCATGTGAAATCGGACGAATGTATATGAATTTGTAGGAGCTATATCGAAATCTGAACCGATGCGAAACTTACCACACATCTTTCTAGACTCAATTCAGTACGCTATGCCAAATTTCGTGAAAATCCAAGAATATGTAGGGATTTTTGTGCTCCATTTACATAAAAACAGACAAAAATATATATGGGCGCTATATATTAAAATCGTTAGCGATTTTGACGAATCATAGCACTCTAGATTTAATTCAGTACTCTATGCCAAATTTCGTGCAAATCGAAAGTTATATAGCAACTTTGGTGCACCATTTACATAAAATCGGACGAAAATATATATCGGAGTTATATCGAAATCTGAAACGATTTTCACGAAATTAAACACACTTCGTTCTAGGCTAAATTCAATACGATATGCAAATTGAAAGATATAAGGAAGTTTTGTGCACTATTTACACAATCTACCTAAAATCGGGCGAAACTATATATGTAAGCTACATCTAAATCTGAACCGATTTTCACGAAACCCAGCACAAATCATTCAAGACTTAATTCAGTATGCTATGGTAAATTTCGTACAACTCGAAAGATATGTAGGCACTTTGGTGCAACATTTACATTAAATCAGACGAAAATATATATGGGAGCTATATCTAAATCTGAACCGATTTTCACGAAACTGAACGCACATCACCCTAGACTTAATTTATTACGCTATGCCAAATTTCATGCAAATCGAATGATATATAGGTACTTTGATGCCCCATTTACTTTAAATCGGACGAAAATGTATATGGGAGCTATATCTAAATCTGAACCGATTTTTTCCAATTTAAATAGGGTTTGGCCTTAGGCCAAATAAATGAGTTGTGTCAAATTTCATCCAATTCGAATAAAAAATGCGACCTGTACTTTGTTTAAAATTTAACATGGACAGACAGACGGACGGACATGAATAAATCCACTTAAAAAGTGATTCTATGCATATTCTCAAAAGGAACCATGAGCCTATCTCGTGTCCTTTTGCATGTTACAAACATATGCACAAAGACATAATACACTGTACCACAGTTGGGATAGGCTAAAGTTTTATTAATATCGGTTCGGATTTAGATATAGCTCCCATATATATTTTCGTCCGATTTTTAGCAAATGGTTCACCAAAGAGTCAAATTTAGTCCGATTGGCACGATATTTTGCACAACGTACTGAAGTTCGTATAACCTAAAGTGTGCCAAGTTTTATTAAAATCGGTTCGGATTTAGATTTAGCTCCCATATATATTTTCGTATGGATGAACTAGAGATTGTATTTTGAACTGCGGTCTGTGTTGTATGTGGGGTCTGTGTTGTATAGGCACAGGTCATATATTCAATGCAGTCCACTTTCATATGATTTTCAATTGTCCTTCAAAAATACAAGGTCTGTTAGGATGCATCTCTTGAATATAGTCAAAGTGGCAAGGGTATCATATAGTCGGCCCGTCCGACTTTACTGCTTTCCTTACAGTTTTTATTTTTTTATTTTATTTTATTTTTTTTTTTTTTTTTTTTTTTTGAAAACCGTTGTCATGTTTCCAATTGAGCTGGGTGTAATGTAGTATTCCAGAGGATACTTTTATAGGTCCATCAGGACATATAATGCTCTTAGATCCATAATTAATCAGATAGTTTAAATAGGTATACCGATCCTATCTGGACTAGCTGATTAATTATGAATCTAGGAGCAATATATGTCCTGATGGACTGATTCGCACAATGTGTCTCCTTTCGTCCTCCTATCCATCTTTTCATAATGAAGTGTAAATGCAGATATGAACCAATCCTAATTTTTCAATAAGGTTCCATACTGGCCAAATAATGCCCTGTAGTGTTTTGTGGCGATCGGTGAAAAATTAGGGAGATCAAATGAATCTCAAATTATATTTGTCTCTGTTTTTTCTAATCGCTCTAGAGGTCACATTTACAATCCAACAATAACGACGTTTTCCAAAAACAAATGTCATCCTTCGTAATGGGGGAATTCCCTTAATTAGCCACTCCGTTTATTGGTTCATGTCAATATCGTATGACAACATTGCCATTTATCAGTCACAAGCTATTTACAACTGTGTATCTACCATATGGGCAAATTTGTTGTCCAGTGAATTTTGAAACGTTTCGATAGCAAAACGATGACCACATACATTCAAATAAACAAAACAACAGACACAATTAAATGTTAACCCTGATCGAAAATATCCAAACATACAAAAATCCAGTATCCCTGTGCAATAAGAACCAAAGCAAATAATAACATCACTGCTACTAACACCACCACACGTCACACAGTGGTCAATACCGAAAAGAGCGCAAAAACTCAACCGTCCATTCCATACCATGCCAATGAATGAAATATTGACAGTTTTTAATTAATTCCTTTTCACAAACAGCGAAACATCCTCCCACACAACCCGCCTGCACGGGGATGGCTGTCGGCGTAATTGTATGGATGAATGCGGCGCGTATTGATTTTTGCTGGTTGGCATATCGAAAGGAAGTTGGTGTTTTATTGTTGTCACTGCTGGTGTGCCCTTTTTTCGGTTCTTGTTGTTGCTGTTCCTCTATTGTTTCATTGTTTTGTGTCATATCAATTGTTATGTTGTATTGTTTTGCTTTGCAACTTCCTTCGGCTTGATTTTTCAGTTGATTGTTTTGTTACACTTTTCATTGTAAATAAAATTAAGACAAAACTGATCCACCAACTCACTGCTGATTTTGTTTTCTTTAAACGGGGCAATTATGAACGGAGGAAAGTTAAAAGAAGCAGAAGAATACACCCCCTAACGAATGTGAATTTTCCAACAGGAATCACACACAGAGAGATAGATAAACGTTTCAAGGGGACATGGTGAGCGTAGAAGGAAGGAATAAAATGTCAACATAAATCATTGCGAAAAATAGTTCGCTGATTTTGGATTATCTTTTGTTGTGGAAATTTCATTTAGAAAGTTTGTTTGAATGAGTTGAAGATTTTTCCCAAGGAGGAATAAGAGGTTTGTGGGTCAATAAAATAGCATTGAAGAAGATATTAAATTAGGGCTAAAAATTTAAAATTTGGTAAAAAAATATGTTTTTATTTTATTTATTTATTATTATACCCTACACAACTATGTTGTCAGGGTATTATAGCTTTGTGCAGCCACAAGAGTTTGTAACGCCGCGAAATATTGGTCCTAGACCCACCTTAAGTATACCGATCGTCATATCTCGACTAGCTGAGTCGATCTAGACATGTGTGTCCGTCCGCCCGTCTGTCCATTATAATTTGTAAACACGATACAGGCCACAGTTATTAACTAATCTTCATTTTGCATGTAGGATGCCCAGTGAAGACCCCTATTGATTTGGTTAAAGATCGGTTAATATTAAATGGAGAAGGGGATCGGGTCGAATAATAAGCATGCCTGTTTTGATAATGATGATGATCAGATAATAATATTGGTATGAAGGGGACCGAAAACTTTTTTTTATTTTTTTTAGAAGGACTGTACTGAATATTTCTAATATTCGGAAAATATTTAAGTATATGGAAGAGGTGCTGTTGGACTCTAATCGGGCAATGGGGTGCAACTATCACGAAATATATTGCCCAGGCTCGGAATAAATATCCGTAGAAAGTTAGGGTTACGTGGTAGTTGTGTAGGATATCGTATGGTCGGCCCCGTCCGATTATACTGCTCCGCTCACTGGCTTTTAGAATGGTTTAGACCGGCATAAGGTTGAGAGATCCAATTTCATGAGTTAAATAATAATTTCCAAAATAACGCTTTTATAAGAAATTTTATGAGTATATTTTATATCGTTTTGTAAATAATTATATGTAAAGCCGAATATTTTTGGGTTTATATATTTTTTTAGACATGGGGGTTTAGAGAAAGATGAAGGAAGATGCAATATATAAATGCATCTATTGAAGATTTAAATGTAGTTTTAAGGGAATGTATTTTTAAGACCCTTATTAGGGCCGACGATTTTTTGTTTTTCCTAAAGCTTGTATTTTATGTGAAAAATTGAGCATCAGTAGAGCATTTCTTCCACTAACATACATGCGATGTTTTATATCTGGCCGCATTCTTAAATCCTATAGGACGAGGTGTTCATTCAAAAAATATTTTAAATAGGTCGGGACCTTTATATGCGAGCTATGTTATATGCATTATATGGTAGCTTTCTTGGAAACACTTCAACTCTTGGAACTTCAACATACCAAGAATTAAACGAAACATTTTCCGGTGGCTATTTTAAAGCATTAACCTGAGTTAGGATTGTCAGAATATCTGGTCGCATTTTTATGACCTACACAACGTGATGTTTACAAAAATTTCTTTAAATAGGTAGGGACCATTATAGGAGGACTTTGTTATTGCATTATATTGTAGATTGCTTGGAAATCCTGTATTAGTATTGCCAGATTTTGCGTATACTATAGCCAAAGCTTTATAGTAATCGATCTAACTATATATGTCCGCGAAATATTTAATGTAGGTCCGGTTGATGCACATCAACTTGAAGAAAAAAAATAATTTTGTCTGCTTTTCTGGTCGCTCTATGGCCCGAACTTCAATTTTACAGGGGAAATTGGACAAGGTCCTAGAATATGTATGACTGATTCCATGATGATCGGTCAATATTTAGCAGTTCAAAAGCACCAAGAATAGTAGCCAAATCTGATATAAATTTTATTGATGGAGGAAGTCAAATATGGGAGATACATTTATATGGAGGGCTACTCGGAAACTTGGAATAATGTTGATAATTGTTGGTAAGATATTCTACTCAGTGAGAATTTAAAATATAAAATTGCAGCCAATTTGGTTGAAACAATTGTCAAAACTTCCCAATATTTCGATATTTGGGATGTAATGTTATATGGGAGCTATCCTAAAAATTGGGTATATATTGATTATTTTTAGTAAAAAATAGGAACTTTAAATATCAAATTACAATTTATTAGGTTAATAAAAACGCACCCACAAGACTAAAAATACTGAATATTGAAGGTACTGTTATTTAGTTTAATTTCTAAACAGAATGACGGATGCACAGACGGACGGACATGGATATATCGACATACAATAAAAGAATTTTAAAGTGGAAAACATTTTAAAGCGACTAAACCGTCTTAGAACACACAGATATCTTTAAATTTCGGAGTAGATACAACAAGACTTGTATCTATTCAAATGCTAGGCTATCCCCTTGATTATACTGTAATCTTCTTTGGTCTATGTTCTTCAGGAGTAAACATATATGTTAAAAACGTAAATTTTTGTCATTTACTAGTTCAAAATCGGTTCATATTTAGATATAACTTTCATATATATTTTCGTCCGATTTTATGTGAATGAAACACAAACTCCCATTATTTGTCCGATTGAGACAAAATTTTGAACACTGATTTAGGTCCAGATAGACGTAAGCGATGTTTTGGTGAAATCGGTTAAGATTTTGATATAGCTCCAATATGTAGTTTCGTCCGATTTTGTGCACCAAACTACCCTGGTTTGTCCGATTGAGGCAAAAAATAGTGTATTGAAATTAGAGCAGGTTGTACAAATCGCTTCAGATATACATATAGCTCCCATGTATATTTTCGTCCGATTTTATAAAAATAATGGGATAGCGTGCTGAATTGCGTCTGGAGGGATGTGCGCCAAGTTTCATGAAAATCGGTTCAGATTTAGATGTAGCTCCCATATATACAAATTTTAGCATAGCATACTGAATTAGGTGTCGATTGATGTTTGAGAAGTTTTGATGAAATCGGTTCAGTTTTAGATATATTTCTCCCATATATAGTTTATCCGATTATATGCAAGTAGTACACCAAACAAAATTTTGCACAACCTACTGGATTAGGTCCTGTTTGATATTTATGAAGTCTTGTTAAAATCGGTTCAGATTTAGATTTAGCTCCCATATATATATATATATATATATATATATAGTAGATTACACATGTAGTTTCACCCCATTCCATTTCAATGGTCCTCTAAAGATTATATGTCTGTTCTATCTACAGGATATTGTATATATTAGCATCTCTTGTATGTATCCAAAATGGAGAAGGGTATCATATAGTCGGCTCCGTCCGACTTATGAGCTATCCTTACTGGTTTTTTATGTTAAGGGTACGTTGAAATCAGTTCAGATTTAGATATAGCTGCCATATATATTTTCGTCCGATTTTATGTAAATTGTGCACAGAAGAGGCTATGTTTGTTCGATTTACACGTATTTAAACAGAGGATATTGAATTGAGTTTAGTGTAATGTGTATTAAGTTTTGTAAAAATTGGTTCTGATTTAAATAAACCAACTATCAACTATCACTGAATTCTAACTTAATGCAGATTTAAATTCCAAACCTTTGCAAAATTTCTCTTGGTCGATGAGAGTTTAAATGCTCCTCTTTTTTACTCTGGCATTTTTTCCGAATCGTTTTTTTTCCGGTAGTCCTAAAATGATTTTTTTTATTTTACACACGTGAAATATTAACGAAATATTAACGACAAAGCTTTGTAGTCTTGAATGGACATTGATTTTCTCCTAAGTATTTGACTGGTTACTCGGTCCACGTATATTCAAAAAATGTTTGTGTACGAAATTTATTTGGTCATTGCTACACATTTTTTGTAGAAAAAGCAAATTTACGGAATGAATTGCAAAACATTAATTAATTCCAATACTTACAACTTAGTATATATGTGGTCTAAAATCAGAATTGTGTATAAAACGCAATACGAAAATCCTGCATTTGGTATCAAGAAATATTTTTATATTCGATGTTTTATTCTTTCTTAGAAAAATGTCAAAATCTTCTATGGTCCTATATCGATCACTTTATTACTTTGTCCATTTTCCTTCCACTTAATTTATTCCATATTCCTGTACCCTTTTCCCGGTACTATATGGCAGATATAATATTAATATAATAAAAACCAGTAAGGAAAGTAGTAAAGTCGGACGGGGCCGACTATATGATACCCTTCACCACTTTGTGTATATTCAACAGATGAATCCTAACAGAAGTCGCATTTTTAAAGGACCAGTAAAATGAAATTGGAACCATAAACACGTCATTCTGCAACCGATACTAAATTGTTCATTTGGTCAGATATAGAAGCTATATCTAAATCTGAACCGATTTCAGGAAACTTAACACACATCATTCTAGACCTAATTTGTTACGCTGTGCCAAATTTCGTGCAAATCGAAAGATATATAGGGACTTTGATGCACCATTTACATTAAATCTGACGAAAGTATATGTGGGAGCTATATATAAATCTGAACCGATTTTAAGGCAACTTTACACACATCATTCTAGACCTAATTTGCTACGCTGTGCCAAATTTCGTGCTTAAATCGACTCAAAAAGTGATTCTATGCATATTCTCAAAAGGAGCCATGGGTCTATCTCGATTATTTTTGCATGTTACAAACATATGCACAAAAACATAATACCCTGTACCAGAAAAAAGAATTTGGTTCAAGAACCTCAAAACCTGGGGGCTACCAGAAAAAATTGACCAATATTTATAATTTATAGTGGAGAGATGTGCTACCTAATAAGAACTCGACGTACTAAATTACAGTCAATTTGGTCGAAAATCCGATCAGAACCCCCAAAATACCAAAAATTTTGGTGTACCGTTATATGGGTACTACCAGAAAAACTGGACCTATATTTATAATTTTTAGTGGAGTAATTTGGTACCCAATAAGAACCCAATGTACAAAATTTCAGCGAATTTAGTTATAAAACGAGCCCAAAAACCCGAAAATACCGAAAATTGGGGGTGCCCTAATATGGGGGCTTTCCGAAAAAATGGACCTTTATTTATAATGTTTGGTAGGGAGATTTGCTACCCAATAAGAACACAAAGTACCAAATTTCAGTGAATTCGGTCGAAAAATGCGATCAAAACCCCCAAAATACCGAAAATTGGGGGTAATCTTATAGGGGGGCTATCCGAAAAAATGGACCTTTATTTATAATTTTTGGTAGGGAGATTTGCTACCCAATAAGAACTCAATGTACAAAATTTCAGCGAATTCAGTTAAAAAACGCGCTCAAGAACCTCAAAATACCGAAAATTTGGGGGTACCCTTATATGGGGGCTATGCGAAAAAATGGGCCGTTATTTATAGTTTTTGCTAGGGAGATTTGCTACCCAATAAGAACACAAAGTACCAAATTTCAGCGAATTCGATCGGAAAATGCGATCAAAACCCCCAAAATACCGATAATTGGGGGTAATCTTATATGGGGGCTATCCGAAAAAATGGACCTTTATTTATAATTTTTGGTAGAGAGATTTGCTACCCAATAAGAACTCAAAGTACCAAATTTCAGCGAATTCAGTTAAAAAACGCGCTCAAGAACCTCAAAATACCGAAAATTTTGGGGTACCCTTATATGGGAGCTATGCCTAAACGTGGACCGATTTTCTCCAATTTCAATAGGGTTCGTCCTTGAGCCTATTAAGTGACCTGTGCCAAATTTCATCCAAATCGGATCATAAATGCGACCTGTACTTTGTTAACAAAAATACGTGGACGGACGGACATGCATAAATCGACTCAGAAAGTGATTCTATGCATATTCTCAAAAGGAACCATGGGTCTATCTCGATTATTTTTGCCTGTTACAAACATATGCACAAAGACATAATACCCTGTACCACAGTGTGGTGAAGGGTATAATATGCAATATATTTATGTAGATTATGCCATAAGGTTAGTTAGTGTTTTCACTGCACGTGTCTCACCCTACCTCATGCTTCGGCACACATGTGTACCACACTTATGCATAGCTTTCGCATACAATGTTGTATCCCATAAACCTAATGAATTCCCACATTACTTGTAATAGTTGTAAAGTTAAAATACGAACACACTCAACCGCACACAAACGAGCTAGGGGAACAAGACACAGTGCAGGCACACATGCACACACACACACATATGAGTATGGGCTCCTTAATTAACACAACTGCGCTACAATTTCTCCAGGGATACAATTACGGTGCGTGAGTGTAACAAGTGAATTGCTTTCATTGCCACACAATGCCAAAGGTGAGGGGGTGCCCTTTTGTAGGCAAACGTGAAGGGGTTTCTTTTCTTTGAATTTGATAAATAGATAATGAGTAGCGTTTATAGAAAAGAATAATATAAAGCAAAAAATAGGAAACACGAAGAAAACACCCTGACATTTTTCATAGAACCCACACACATACACAAAGGCTAACGCACGCACGCACTCACACACATTTTGTGCAACTCCTCGTAAGGAATAAAGTAATTCACAGAATGTTGGTGGTGGCATATCAATTATCAAGTTTCGTATCGCCCAGCAGGAAAGGTGTATTTCATGAATTTCCGACATGCGACATATTCAACAGTCGGTTGCTGCTGCTGTTGTTGTTGATCGTTGTCGTTGGTATTGTGGTTATGTTATCAAGGAGGAGTTGTTATTTTTATGAAACTATGAAAGGTTACCATGGTCACCAGGCAGTGGAAAAATGATTGTTAAACAGTTCTTATGACAAACAAAAAGGCGGAATAGGTAGTTGTATCTTATAATGGTCTCCAAAGCTGACGGGTGGGTGTCAATTATTATTTAGGGATTTTTTGGGGTTTTGGAAAATTTGTGGTATGACAGAAGGTGTAAATTGATTTATTGTGTTTAATTTGAGTTAATTCATTATTTTGTTGTCTAGAATAAATTACTTCGATTTAATGCAGGTGGTACTTAAAAACCACAAACAGTTTGGTAGCAAAGCAAACCATTAACGTTAATTCTGTCATTAATGTTGTCCCTGTCGAACAATTTATTTTATTCAGGACACATTAAACTGTGGATTTTCCAAGCTGAGCGAAGGGGCTTAGATCTATGAGGCGTTTTTGCGAAATTACGATTGGGAATTAAGATTTAAATACTTCCAAAATTTTTTTAACTTTCAAACCTTTGTAAACAGACTTTAAGCACCTCCTTTCTTCCCATAACACATCATGACTTAATTCCATCTTATTATTATTAGATCCAATGGTGTTTTTAATTAACCTAACAAACAAACAAAAATCAAAGCGTACATTATGATCTTATTACAAAAAAAAAGTCCACCACGAACCATATTCGAAAATATTTCCTGGGTGGAAATCCTTTTAATTATATATGTACGCATACATGCAGACATACTTGTTAAATGTCATATTGTGTTGGCTTGCTATCCATATGCTTTGAATAATTACTGTTTACACAGAGGTTATGTATTTATTTTATTCGAAAATTGTCTATGTGTATGAGTGGGAGTGTGTTGTTTTTAATTATGTTAATTATTTTGTTTCGCTGAGTTGTTATTGTTACAGATTAATAGCAAAATTTTCGAGGTTGTGAGATGTAATGGAAAATTTTTCAATTTCTGTTTTTTTTTCTGCCTAAATGGATACAAGAGGATATTTGGGAATAATTATAAACACAAAGGAGAATGAGAATATATACACTTTAATACCATAAAACCAGTAAGGAAAGTAGTAAAGTCGGACTGGGCCGACTATATGATACCCTTCACCACTTTGGGTATATTCTACAAATGTATCCTGACAGACGTAGCGTTATGTTATATATCTATACTTGAACCGATTTCAGGGAAACTTGCCAGAGACTAATTTATATTACATCAGTACGTCGTGTCAATCGCCTAGCTATGGATCTTTTTACGAAGCTTAGCAATATCATTCTAGACTTAATTCAGTACGCTATGGCAAATTTCGTGCAATTGAAAAGATTTCCAGGGACTTTAGTGAACAATTTACCCAAAATCGGGAGAAACTATATATGTTAGCTAGATCTAAATCTGAGCCGATTTTCATGAAACTTAGCCACATCATTCTAGACGCAATTCTGTACGCTATGCCAAATTTCGGGCAAATCGAAAGATATATAGGGTCTTTGGTGCACCAATTACCTTAAATCGGATGAAAATATATATGTGAGCTATATCTAAATCTGAACCGATTTTCACGAAACTTTCTACACATCATTCTACACTTAATTTACTACGCTGTGGCAAATTTCGTGCAAATCGAAATATATAGGGACTTTCGTACACAATTTACCTTAAAGCGGACCAAGATATATATGGGAGCTATATCTAAATCTGAACCGATTTTCCCAATTTCAATAGGGTTCGTCCTTGGGCCAAACAAATGAGCTGTGCCAAATTTCATCCAATTCGGATCATAAATGCGACCTGTACTTTGTTTACAATTTAACACCAACAGACGGACGGGCATACATAAATCGACTAAGAATGAGATTCTATACATATTCTCAAAAGGAACCTTGGGTCTATCTCGATTATTTTTGCCTGTTAGAAACATA
>NW_026875949.1:0-18791 GCF_032173495.1 Musca vetustissima
CTCTAATAACGTAATCATTTATTAATATGTCCTTATAAACCAATGGGTTGTTAGTATACAATGATATTTTAGAGAATTTTAAAATATAAATATATTTCAATATCGCTTAATTGTAATCTACTGGCTTTGTTAATTTTTGGATATTAATATCAAAACGCCTTAAATGTTGTATCAATTTACTTATTACATCGAGCGACTGGGTAATCGAAAGTAATGCTGAGCTCTAATACATTCATTGATTTTTTGTAATTATATTAAGAGAAAGTAATCGCATAGTTTTCATGCTGTGACAGCCACATTCGGGCTGTAGCCAATAATTCCATGAAATATTTATATTTGTTTTGTTCCTCGATCAATAGTATCATTTTTGTATACCGCAGATGAAAATGTAAATAAACAGCATTAGGGATTCTGTGGTCGATTAATGAACCTTTATTTCAGGATGGCGTTTTATACATAATTGGTTCGATATAAAGTTGTACGATTTTCAGTACAAAGTAAAAACTTCGATACAATGAATGATCATGTTATGAAATCATCAAATCTATTATTTATAGATTGGTTCCAATAACTACGATTAATCGATTGGTTTTTTTTTTGTATATGAATGATTTGTACGAATTGCTGTTATTTATATATGCATAAAATAAAAACAAGGTATCTAAATATGGTATTAATTCTGCCCCCTACATGTGATGATGGACATTAAAGTAAGACAGGATCCAACACAGGTGGAAAATGTTACCCTTTTTGAATTAAGGAAAAACTCTAACATGTGGGTTTTTACCATTTCAAAGTCACCTTGAATATTCAGTTTTTCGTACTCGAATAGAGAAGTGAGAATTAAAGGTGAAGTCTAAAATTATTAGTGGCTTTTTATATCAGTTGTGTAATACTGACATTTGTTTTTATACCCTCCACCATAGTATGGAGGGTATATTAATTTTGTCATTCCGTTTGTGCTTTTTATATCAGTTGTGTAATACTGACATTTGTTTTTATACCCTCCACCATAGTATGGAGGGTATATTAATTTTGTCATTCCGTTTGTAACTCCTCGAAATATTCATTTCCAACCCTATAAAGTACATATATTCATGATCAGGGTAAAATTCTAAGACGATCTAGCCATGTCCGTCCGTCTGTCCGTTCGTCCGTCTGTTGTAATCACGCTATCTTCAGAAGGAATTGAGATAGGGTGCTGAAATTTTGCATAGGGTTGTCTTTTGTCTGCAGGCAGGTCAAGTTCGAAGATGGGATATATCGGTCCACGTTTAGGCATAGCTCCCATATAAGGGTACCCGGCAAATTTCGGTATTTTAGGGTTCTTGAGCGCCTTTTTCAGCCGAATTCGCTGAAATTTGGTACATTGGGTTCTTATTGGATACTAAATGTCTCCACAAAAAATTATAAGTATAGGTCCATATTTTCTGGTAGCCCCCATATAACGGAACCTCCTAATTTTCAGTATTTTGGGGGTTTTGGTCGTATTTTTCCGCCGAATTGGCTGTAATTTAGTGTTTTGAGTTCTTAATAGGTACCAAACCTCTCTAAAAAAAATTATGTATATAGGTCAATTTTTTCGGGTAGCCCCCATATAAGGGTACTCCCCAATTTTCGGTATTTTGGGGTTCTTGAGCACGTTTTTCGCTGAACTTTGCTACATTGGGTTCTTATTGGGTCCTTAATGTCTCCACAAAAAATTATAAATATAGGTCCACTTTTTCTGGTAGCCCCTATATAATGGTACCTCCCAATTTTTAGAATTTTGGGGGTTTTGATCGTATTTTTCCGCCGAATTAGCTGTAATTTAGTATTTTGAGTTCTAAATAGGTACCAAATCTCTCTACCAAAAATTATTAATATTCGCCCCCTTTTTGGGGTAGTCCCCATATAACCCCCCTTTTTTTAATATAGTTATCTGATATTTTCCGCGTTTTGAGTTTGATTCTAAGACTCTAGTGTAATCATTTCACCTGCAGAGGATAGCGAGGTAAAAAAAAATGAATAAAAAAATTAAGCATAATTTAAAAGTAATAATTAATTTCTGAATCTAATATATATTTAACAAAATGTGCTGGTTTTATATTCAATAATGGGTTGAATATTTCTTAGATAGTGGTAGAAATTTGTAATTGGGGTATTTTCAAATTATATAAATGGCATAAAAAAACCATGGATGATTGAATAAGTCATATGGAAAAAGCCATTGAGGATCAACATCCAAACCTCACAAGAATGGAAATCTGAACTGTGTTTGTTTAAGCAAGAATTGCTATTTAAAATAGTTAAATAGTTAGCCTCTAATTTGAAAGGCCGTATCCGTTGAAATTACATCAAGGTAATATTGTTTACCAATATATATCGGCATTGGTCGAAACCTTTTCTAAAACAATCGTGTTTATTTATATTTCTTTATTGCTCACGAGTAAGTATTGGGCGTACGGACTCTATCGGGAGGATCTTTGCACTGTACCTGCCAACCACCCAAATCCCTATTGTGCGGACTTAACATTTGGTCAATTCAAACCGGATTTTGGAACCTATAAATACAGTGCACAGACTTAATAGTTATATTAATTATTGGTACGTATAGTGCAGTGAGCAATTATAATAAAAAATAAAGTGTTCGTTTGTTTGTGTGGACGTCATTACAACGCGTCACGGATTCCTTCCTTTTATTGTCGATCGGTCAAAGTTCATTCGCGGACAGTCGTACGGGAATATTAGTACCAAATCAAAAAGTAATGATTCTTCTTTATATTTAGTTACTTTTTGTTATTCTCTAAAGTCGTAGAGAAAATATCGTTTACGTTTTTCAATTTGTTGTGATAAAATTCGTTGAAGAACTTCTCTTTTATTACATACCTATTGATCGTTTTGTTTTGCATATCATCTCCTGCAAAAATACACAAAAGTATATTCATACATATTCCTGTGACATACGTACGTTTACCGCCTATTCGTGGCTACTCTATTTTTTGATATTCACACGTAAGTATTGTTACATATTCCAGCATCGTCGCTTTTTTGGTCTGGCTAGTTGGTCAGCCAGTCACTTGCATGCATAGATATACACACGCATGTAAGCATACATATTACATTTTCGCATATTCCCTTTTCTGTTGTGTCTGTTTTATTGCGCGAGTTACGAGTTTGTTTCCATTGATTCAAATAAAAAAATTGATTTGTTTGGACTTCTGTCCTCTTTTCGGTTTATTGTAAGAATGCTTGAAATTAATTTACAAAATATGTTTTTATGCAAAAGACAAACAGTTATTTTAATTACGTTATTGATTTGTGTAATATGATATAGTTTTGGTGTGGCGTGTGTCAATTATGTTGTGTCAGCGTATGATCGGTAATTGTTGTGTATGAGTGTGAAGTGTAGTGTCAGCATGTTTGAGTGAAACGCGTGTGAACGGTAATTGTTCTGTATGAGTGTGTTGTGTCAGCATGTCTGAGTGAAACGTGTGTGGACAATATATGTTGTATCAGCATGTTGCGTCAGCCTGTGGGGTTGGTGGCCAACGTAACTCGTGTGGACAATATATGTTGTATCAGCATGTTGCGTCAGCCTGTGGGGTTGGTGGCCAACGTAACTCCTCCCCCCTTAGAGTAGAGTGACAGCCATAAAGAACTGGAGGTTGGTATGGCCGGAACGACGACGTTCGGTGTTGCTTGTGTTGTTCTCCTCGAGAAGAATAGAATGATCATCATGACTGCTAGGATTAATAGGGCCATGTGGGTAAATTTCATAGTGTCTTCCGTTTCGTTTTCCAGAGTTAGGACAGCTTCCTTATTTTCGACATAAAATTCTTCCAGCTTCTTCAAGTTTAAAGTTTCTATTGTCGCCTCTTCTTCAATTTGGGAGTATGTGGGTGTGTTCCCAGAACATACTATGGTTGTCCGAGTAAGGAGTTCCATTGATGACGACTTCGCAGGACTTGTATCGCAGGAGTGCGGTTCCTTTTACTTCATGGGGGGTTTTACTACAAGTAGATTTTATTAGTGCATGTTTAATATTAATAAAAAGTATATAATTCTCTTCAAGTGGTATTATTGACTCCACTGGTCCGGCATCGTTAAATATGCATTTGGGGGGTTTGTGGTTCAGCAGGTTTCCAACACAGGATGAGTTGTTCACGTCTTCTTTATACAGCGGGTAGCGACAATAAAAGGTGCTTTCAATCCTGGGACAGGCTTTTGTAAAGTATTGAACACTCTTTTCGTTGTGGGCTATGTATGGTTGTGTTACGATTATTTTGGTAAAGTTAATTGGTAAAGGAATAATGTGACTGAATTGGTATGTTATTTCCGAAAGGACAGGTATTCTAACGTTGAATATTATGTTGCTATGATTGTAATAAGCTTGAAGCCCAAGAAGTTCATAGACATGTTCGTCTGAGATAATCTCAATAGACTGCTGTGTAAATACATCGTAAATGAATTTTATTTCATTTTGGTCAAGAATCTATTTAGAAATGACATTTAATTTGGCTAAAACTATAGCTTCGGCTAGGTTAGTTAAATGGTCGCTAAGCAAATCGATATTGTAATTTATTTCTGTTGTTTCGTTGTTTTTGTTAACCTGCGATGTATTATTTTTCTTGTTTGGATTTAGTTCGGCTCAAGGTTAAATAAAATGCTGTATTATGATTTCTGATTTTTTATTTTTATTTTCCAATATTTCGACTGTCTTCGACAGTCATCTTCAGGGAAATACTAAAAGATACAATTATTTAATAAGGTTTTCACAGAATAATATAACACAAATATTACGTTTTGAGAGAAGCTACAGGTTTGTTACACCGTCTATGCTAAACTAAACTCGAATTCGTCTGTGCTTATGAACTAAATTTCTATACATATGTGCACAGTGGTCCGTGTCAGTCTTGTAATTCATTCTCTTCTCTTGTGGTACATTTATTATATTAAGCATTTCTAAAGTAAATCGTCGTTTGTAATTGTTTTCTTGTGTCAAAATATCAACGTCTTTGAAATTTGGTGTATGCCCCGTGATTGTGCAATGTGCTGCAAGAGCCGTCTTTTGTTCTAATGGCTTGTCTGTATTTTGATCTGACTTATGACCAGAAAGTCTTGTCTTTAGCTTGGTTTTTGTTGTACCAACATATACCTTTTGGCATAAGTTGGTTTTGTCCCCGTTACATTTTATCTTATATACTACATTGCACTTGTCTTCTTTTTTATTTTCGATTTTGTCTTGCTAAATAGGCTATTGATATTATTTTTAGATTTTAGGGCTAGTTGATAATTGGTTTTGTCATAGATATTTGAATTGCTCAATCTCTCGGAAAGTCCTGGTATATATGTCATTGACTTGTACGATTTTTCTTCTTTTTCGATTTTAGCTTTATTTTTCGACTTGCAGGATTGTAGTAGTTCGTCAATTGTTTTTAATGGGAAATCATTTTTCACTAATATGTATCGTATCTTTTTGGCCGTAATTATTTTTATGCGTCTGGGGTGTTTAGAATAGAAATTTATTAATCGTCCAGATGCAGTGGGTTTTTGGTACCAATCTGTTGTTAATTTTTGGCCTTGTCGAATTATCATTGCGTCAAGATAAGGTAATTTTTGGTTTTCTTCTATTTCGTGTGTAAATTGTACATGTTTATCAAATGAGTTGAGGATGTTTAAAGTGTTGTCTATTTCCGTTCTTTTTACAATGCAGAAAATATCATCCACATATTTCGTAAGAACTTTTGGTTTGTGTGTCAATTTCTCCATTGTAGCGTCCAATAACTCCTCCATTACTATGTCTGCAATAATCGGTGACGCTGGAGATCCCATCGGTAGTCCTTTTCTCTGTTCATACACCTTTTCATCATAAATGAAATATCTTGAATCTTTTATACAAAGAGTTAGTATTTCTATGAAGAAGTCCTTTTGTATATTTATATATTCTTTTATTAAGTCCCATTTTTCGGTAATAGTCTTCAATGCAAAATTTTTGGGTATGCTGGGGAATAGTGAAATAACGTCAAATGATAGTAAAATCTCGTCTTCTTCATTGATATATCCTTAATTCTTCTTCTCATCTCCATGGCGTCTTTGATGCTGTAACATGAATTCTTGGTCAAGTTCTTTAAGATGTGTACAATGTATTTGGAAAGTTCATACGTTGGGGAATTAACGGATGAACATATGGGCCTGAGGGGCATTCCTTCTTTATGTATTTTTGGTAAGCCGTATATTCTTGGCGCAATTGATGTGTAAGTCGTCATTTTATACTTTTCTTGCAAATTTATGATGTTCATATTGTACAATTTTTCGGCCAATTTGTTGTTTTTGTTTTGAAGGTTAGATGTTGGGTCCCGTTTTAATCTTCTATATATGCACATATCCCGTAAAATAATTAAATAATTGTATCTTTTAGTATTTCCCTGAAGATGACTGTCGAAGACAGTCGAAATAAAAAATCAGAAATCATAATACAGCATTTTATTTAACCTTGAGCCGAACTAAATCCAAACAAGGAAAAAAATAATACATCACAGGTTAACAAAAACAACAAAACAATAAACATCACGGGAGGCACTCCGAAAATTATAAAAAAGTAAAATATTAAAAATGCATTTATACAAAGAAATAAGGAGAAAATATAACGCAGACACAATCAAAAAAACCAAACAGTACTCAAAATGCAGCAGACAAACAACAGCTTTGACAACATCCACAAACTTTTTGATAAAATGCAGAAATATGGGTATCATACCAAACTTCATATTAAACACAACAAAAAACACGTACAATATATTCAAAACAAATGACAAAATACCGCCAAATCTATTAGCGTCACTAAGGAGACACAACAACAATTTCCACATTAAACTACTTAAACTTTTAATACAACAAAAACATAAAGAATTGAAGAAAAACAAAAGCATACTCTCACAGACAAAAGAGATACTTCAACAAACAATGGACGAGAAAGACTTTTACCTTTTTATGGAGAGCGAAAGCATTCTCCAAAATAACAATAACAATAAGTGTAAAATGAAGCACCTCAACAAATATCAAACATTGATCCAAAAGCAACAAGAAGAACTTAACGTAAAGCAAAATAACGATTGGTTTTCTAATACTACTAACCCACACATACCTGAGGATGTTCAGTGGCTACTCTCGATGGGGCCAAAATATGCACTCCCAACAACAAAAGCAACATTCCCTGTACTGAATGTAATAGCAGAGAGCGAGGAGTGCGTGCAAACATTGAACAACAAAGAAGAACAAGAAAACGCGAGAATAAAACTAGTCTCTCTCATTGACGACCACTTACAACAGAAAAAACTAAGTATAAGAGATAAAATCATTATTGACACAGTGGGTAAAACAAAACAATTTTTGAATCAAAATAAAGACATTTTAATATTAAACGCGGATAAAGGGGGAAAGACGGTTGCTATGTACAAAAATGACTACGAAACAAAAATGAAAAATATTTTACGGGATATGTGCATATATAGAAGATTAAAACGGGACCCAACATCTAACCTTCAAAACAAAAACAACAAATTGGCTGAAAAATTGTACAATATGAACATCATAAATTTGCAAGAAAAGTATAAAATGACGACTTACACATCAATTGCGCCAAGAATATACGGCTTACCAAAAATACATAAAGAAGGAATGCCCCTCAGGCCCATATGTTCATCCGTTAATTCCCCAACGTATGAACTTTCCAAATACATTGTACACATCTTAAAGAACTTGACCAAGAATTCATGTTACAACATCAAAGACGCCATGGAGATGAGAAGAAGAATTAAGGATATATCAATAGAAGAAGACGAGATTTTACTATCATTTGACGTTATTTCACTATTCCCCAGCATACCCATAAATTTAGCATTGAAGACTATTACCGAAAAATGGGACTTAATAAAAGAATATACAAATATACAAAAGGACGTCTTCATAGAAATACTAACTCTTTGTATAAAAGATTGAAGATATTTCATTTATGATGAAAAGGTGTATGAACAGAGAAAAGGACTACCGATGGGATCTCCAGCGTCACCGATTATTGCAGACATAGTAATGGAGGAGTTATTGGACGCTACAATGGAGAAATTGACACACAAACCAAAAGTTCTTACGAAATATGTGGATGATATTTTCTGCATTGTAAAAAGAACGGAAATAGACAACACTTTAAACATCCTCAACTCATTTGATAAACATGTACAATTTACACACGAAATAGAAGAAAACCAAAAATTACCTTATCTTGACGCAATGATAATTCGACAAGGCCAAAAATTAACAACAGATTGGTACCAAAAACCCACTGCATCTGGACGATTAATAAATTTCTATTCTAAACACCCCAGACGCATAAAAATAATTACGGCCACAAACTTTATAAACAGGGTATTAAACATAAGCGACGGACAATTTCACCAAGCAAATGAAGAAAATATACGATACATATTAATGAAAAATGATTTCCCATTAAAAACAATTGACGAACTAAAAAGAAGAAAAATTGTACAAGTCAATGACATATATACCAGGACTTTCCGAGAGATTGAGCAATTCAAATATATATGACAAAACCAATTATCAACTAGCCCTAAAATCTAAAAATAATATCAATAGCCTATTTAGCAAGACAAAATTGAAAATAAAAAAAGAAGACAAGTCCAATGTAGTATATAAGATAAAATGTAACGGGGACAAAACCAACTTATGCCAAAAGGTATATGTTGGTACAACAAAAACCAAGCTAAAGACAAGACTTTCTGGTCATAAGTCAGATCAAAATACAGACAAGCCATTAGAACAAAAGACGGCTCTTGCAGCACATTGCACAATCACGGGGCATACACCAAATTTCAAAGACGTTGATATTTTGACACAAGAAAACAATTACAAACGACGATTTACTTTAGAAATGCTTAATATAATAAATGTACCACAAGAGAAGAGAATGAATTACAAGACTGACACGGACCACTGTGCACATATGTAAAAAATTTAGTTCATAAGCACAGACGAATTAGAGTTTAGTTTAGCATAGACGGTGTAACAAACCTGTAGCTTCTCTCAAAACGTAATATTTGTGTTATATTATTCTGTGAAAACCTTATTAAATAATTGTATCTTTTAGTATTTCCCTGAAGATGACTGTCGAAGACAGTCGAAATATTGGAAAATAAAAATAAAAAATCAGAAATCATAATACAGCATTTTATTTAACCTTGAGCCGAACTAAATCCAAACAAGTATGTTATTTCTTCTAAATATAGCATTTCGTGTAGGATGTTTTCTTCTTTACGAATTTTGTTTGATGTCTCTTGTGATAAATGTGTTAAATATGATTCGATTTTTCTTTGTTCTGTATTAATATGGGATGTCAAATTTTGAAACCGTTCAATCATTTGTGTATTTAGGTTATGCTGGTTTTCAATGGTGATTTTGATGTTTTGTTTATTTGTTTCTAATTTTCTTATTTGTTTATTTAGTTCTTGTGCGTCCTGAGCGTCCATGTTTCCTGTTATAAATTTTATGACGGTACCTAGTCCATTAATAAGCCCTCTCTTTGTTCTTTTGGAAGGAGTAAGGGTTGTAAGTTTGTTGTGTAACTCTTTTAGTTTGAGATTAGTTATCTTAATGGAGTCGGTTAACGTTCCTCGTTTTTGGAATAGGAAATCGTTTGATGGCCTCAATTTTGTCTGGATTTGGTTTAATGCCTTCTGTGGAAACAATGTGACCTAAAAAGGCTAATTCTTTTTTTAAAAATTCAGATTTGTCAAGTTGTACTTTTAAGTTAGCTTTTCGTAATCTTTGGAATATTTCTTTTAAGTTATTAAGGTGTTCTTGGAGAGATGTTGAATAAATGATTATATCGTCGAGATAGACTAAGCAATTTTTTTCCTACTAGATCCTTAAATACATTGTCCATTACCCTTTGGAATGTTGATGGAGCATTTTTAAGGCCAAAAGGCATCCTAAGATATTCGTAATGACCTCCTTCAACTATGAAGGCCGTCTTCTGTATATCTTTTGGGTCCATCTCGATTTGATGAAACCCGCTGGCAAGATCTAATGTTGAAAAGTACATGCTTCTACCTAGCTTATCAAGAATTTCAGTAATGTTTGGTATAGGGTACCGGTCAGAGATGTTTTTTTCGTTTAACTTTCTGTAATCTACTTGAGTCCTTCTTTTTCGGAACTACCCAAACTGGGGAACTCCACGGCGAGTAACTTTGCCTAATAATTCCTTGTTTTAGCATGTTTTGTATTTGATTTTGTACTTCTTCTTTATGGACGTATGGATATCTATAGGATTTCGTATATATAGGTATGTTGTCAGTAGTTGTGATACTATGTTTTATTTCATTTGTGAAAGATAGTGTTTGGCCTTCTTTAAAAAAGATATCGTTATATTGTTTGCATAATTTCATAATTTTTTTCTTTTCTTCTGAATTTAAATGGTTTACTCGAATTGATTCTGCAATGGTGCTAAAAGAAGATGCTGAAGGACTCTCCAAATTCCAATTATTTATTTCAACAAAGTCGTCCGATTTATATTGTGCTACTTTAATGGGTTGATCTAGGAATAATATCTGTTCTGTGTTTGAATTATTTTGGATTTCCACTTCGCTAAACCAGTTTTTGGAAGTATAAAGGCCTTCGGAAACAATTAGGTGTGGTGTTAAAATTGTAGAGTTTATGTATATGTCACCGTCTTGGATATCTACGGGGAGTTTAATAATGACTTTTGAACTAGGAGGAATTATGTGTTTGTCTGAAGTAAAATTAGGTTTTATTTTTAGAACCAAGGTAGTCTCCGGTGTTGTTAAAGTTAAGTTGTGTAAATCTAGGTTAGCTTTTAGTTGTATTAAAGCGAGTAGTCCGTCAAAATAGTTATGGAATCTAAAAACTAGAAACGTTAAGTTCCCAGATTTCTTAAATTCCTTGAATATGGGAATAATAGCCTTTTTGGTTATTTTATATTTGTTTAGAACTGTAGTAATTGTGATTGGTTGGCAATCGATTAATGATTTTTGTTCCGTATATTCCGGATTTATGAAAGATGCTGACGCACAAGTATCAATTAAAAATTTTAATGATTTCCCATACGGAGAAGATATATTAATATATATATTAATATATGGTAAAAAAAAATGTGTTTCCATGTTTGTTTATTTCTACGTATCCGGTGGATTTTGGGAGGCTAATGTAAAAAAATTTTGTGAGAATTATTATTTGGTCTGTAATTTCGGAAGTTAGCTCCTGAATTATTGGAATTTTGATTTTGGTAAGAGTACCTTTGTTGTTTAAAATATCCATTATTATAGGGTTGTTGACGATTATCTGTTTTCCTGAAGCTAGGTCCAAAAGTGTTTCTTTTTTGATAGAAAATATTTTGTTCTTTTAGACAAAGTGACAAAGCTGAGGGCAAAGAGTCGGGTCTCATTGCTCTAATTGTTGCTCCTAATGGTTCTTTTAATGCGGTGAGGAATGTGTTCAAACACATTTCTCCATAGAGGTCTTTTTTTGCTTTTATAACGCTTTGATCTTTTTCATGAATCAATACATTGTTGTGGAGTGTTGATTGTATTATGCAAATCCTTAATAAGGGAAGTTTCGGTTCTCTTGTCCGAATAATGTAAGATCAAATTTTCTTTTATTTCATCCCAGACTAACAGTGTTCTGTGGATATTAAGTACTTCGTTTGCTTCTCCTTCTATTTTATTTCTTATAGCTCTTAACAAAATTTTAGCACAAGGTGTGCCATCAATATCCCTAAGGTGTAATAAAATTTCTTCGACATTATTAATGAATTCATATAGAAGCCGATGGTTTCCATCGAATCGTGGAAGGTCTTTAATAGCGTCGGGTATACGCAAAGAGTTGAAAACGTCCACACTATTTGCACTTGGAGTATTCATTATGGATGTATTATCAGAAGCCGGTATTTTATAGGGCAAATATTTTATTGAACTTTTTTCAGTTTTCGGCATTTAATTTCCAACCGCTAGAATCCTTTTCCTATTTCTTTTTTTTTTTTTTTTGTATATATGGTTTACTTTGATTTTTTTTTTGTACATATTTTGTGTATATATTATTTTCTTTTCCTTTTTTTATATTTCCTTTATATTTTCCATAAATATCTTCTTTTCAATATATATGTTTAGCTCAGAAGGGCTCCGCCGGAGGGAGTCAGAACGCCGAATGCGTCGAGCAGTGGACCGTAGGGGGGGGGTGTACGTATAGAGAGCCGTAAAAGTAAAGAAGAATAAAAACACAAGAGTTTTCTTAATATAGTAATTCAATGGTTTATTGATTGTTTGGTTGTTGGTAACGAAATTACCTTACTATGCACAACGATATATGCTCGCAACGATATGCGTGGTTGTCTGTCCGACTGACAGATTGATTCTCCTTGATGCTTAAAGGAGGCGGCCAAAACAAGTGACAATTATTAGTTAAAACGTCAAAAGCGCTAACCCAAGGTTGGAATAAACCGTAGCGCATACATTTTAACTATTAACTTTCAATAAAAAGTATTATTTTTATACAAATCTAAATTAAACATTCCGGCCCCCTTGAAACATCAAGATATGTTTTAAAACAATACAAATAATAATATGGTAAGATAGGTACAATTCGAGGATATAATTTTAAGTAATAGGTACCATATATGTATAGTGCAGTGTGAGCATTTTAATTCGAACAAAATTGGCAGTGGATCCGCAGATAAATCTGCAGTAACAGATTCGGCATCCAACTCCGCTACAACGATAATTGTTAATATAAGGCCGCAGATGAATCTGCAGTAACAGATTCGGACCTTACGTAAGCAATATTTACGTAATAGTTTATTATAAGCCGCAAATGAACCTGCAGTTACAGATTCGGGCTTCAATCGACTTTTTTATTAATGCACGACATTTAATAGTATGAAGTCGCAAATGAATCTGCAGTTACAGATTCGGACTTCAATCGAGCTATTATTTACCCGAAACGATATTCGGGGGCTGAGCCAAATAGGACGCATCAGCATTTGTCGCGATACCGTCTTTTTCTGAAGGTCGCTTTGCAACATTATTTTCCAATAAATTTGTATGAATAAAGTTAATCAATTTCTTTTTTGACATTTTGTGCCACGATTTTGAAGAAATAATATCAAACTTTTGATTTTTGACTCTAACAGATGTGGATGATACATGTTTCGAGGGACGAAAAACAGGGGCTGAAGCTGACAACGATTTTGAAGAGCTTGACGAAGCCGCTGGAGTCACAATTGTAACCGAATTATTCATTTTTAAAGACTCCCGATGTAATAAAGTGTGGTGACGTTGACCACATTTCGAACAATTAGTCTTACTAGTACAAGTTACTAGTTTGTGCCCTTTTGACAAACAATTTATACAACGATATTGTTGCTTTACCAATGCAAACCTATTTGCGGGGGATAATTCATTAAATTTGTGACATAAATGAAGGTGGTGTGGATTCTCACGACATAGAGAACACGATTTTTTAATTGAAGGAGGGGACAATATTTTTGAATTGGGCTTACTAACTGTATTCAGCGATTTCGATTTTTTGAAAGGAATGGATGTGCTTCTGTAACTTTCCAAACACACGAGCGTATTTATCCTATGTGAAAGAAAGATGTCTAAATCTTTCCACGAGGAAAGAACCGATTTGTTTTTCACGCTTTCTTCCCATAAAGTTAGAGTAATTTTCGGCAAACGTTGTTGACAAACGAATACGAGAATTGGATCCCATTGATCCGTTGGTACATTGTATGTCAACATTGAAGATATACAACTGTTGATTCCGCATCGAATCTCTTTCAAACCAGAGATAGTTTCTTTGTCGAAAATGGGAATATTAAATAACAAGGATAGTTGCCGATTTACAAAAATTCGAGTATTTTCGAATTCTGCGTAAAGTGCTTTCCAAGCTAGAGAGAAACCACGATTAGTTAGAGGAAATTGTGAAACTATTTCTCGAGCTTCTCCCGATGTTTTATGTCCCAAATAGAACAAACGTTCGACGTCAGACAACTTTGTATTATTTATAAATATGGCGCTAAACAAGTCCCGAAAGGATGGCCAAGCAGAAAAATCACCATCAAAAGTATCAATATCAATAGGAGGCAAGGACATATTGTGAACGATATCACAAGCGGAAGAAATGTTAGAAACGAAGGCCATATTTAAAAGAAGAAGCACCAAAATATTCGAAAAATATGCAAAAATCAATAAAATAGTAAGTTTATTTTAATTTATTTAGTGTGCCGATTTGTCGGGATGTAGGGTTTGCAAATTTGCAAACTTTAAAAAGTAACACAACAATAAAATACACGATAGTATTTTCATTAAATATTTATTTTGCAACACACCTATTACGAACAAGCTAGCTAACCAATAATACCGACCAAGGTAGTGTAGCTACTCAACCTAAACGGACACGATAGAAAAAGGAATAAACAAAAAGTATTCCTACCAAATAAATAACCAACGTAAGGTGAGTACTCGACCTATGCGGACATAACAGAAAGAAGAATAACAAAAATATTCTTCTTTCGTTTGTTATGTTAGTTCACTGATCTAACAAAGCACAAACAACAAGTGCTGATCAGAGAATAACAACAAAGCTAGAAGTGATGTAGGTGGACGGTCAAACAGTGTTGTTGTTGTTTACGACAAACAAACAAGATGTTCTGTCGTTACAACGAGAAAACATATAAATGTAACAACAACAATATGCAATATTATTGATGACAAACAAAACGAAATAATATTGTATATTTTGCTTTATGCAGAAAAGCAAAAGTAGGAATGTAACTTTTCAACAACAACAATGTTTGAAGGGAGAATCGACGAAACGAAATATCAAGTGTTTTGTTGTTTTATGAAACCAACCAAACAAAGAAAAGCAACGAATTTTGCGATTATGGAATTTTCGATTTTTATTTTGATTATGATGCTGCCGAATGCAAGCATCCAAATTAGAAGCCACGATTGGCGGGAAAAACAACAAGAGGGGGTTTTATGACGTTGCAAAACGACCTTTGAACGAAACCGAGTGTTTTGTTATGGTCGCGACAATTTACTTCCGCGGGCTCACTTATATACACTGCACTATACGTACCTTTAACAAATTGTGGACTGTATATTTTTATTATGCCAATTTCCAGGAGTGATCGATGATCCAATTTCAATCGTTGATTCAATCTGGCTCGAATTGACCAAATGTTTAGCTCAGAGGGGCTCCGCCGATGGGAGTCGGTACGCCGAATGCGTGGAGCAGTGGACCGTAGGGGAGGGGGTGTACGTATAGCCGTATGCCGTGAAAGTAGAGAAGAAATAAAAACACAAGAGTTTTCTTAATAAGTATATTCAATGGTTTATTGATAGGTTGAGTAGATGGTAACGATATTACCTTTCTAGGCACAACGATATGTGCTAGCAACGATATGCGTAGTTGTCTGTCCGAATGACAGCTTGATACTCCTTGATGCTTAAAGGAGGCGGCAAAGCAAGTGACAATTGATTATTCGTTAAAACGTCAAAAGCGCTAACTCAAGGTTGCAATAAACCGTAGCGCATACATTTTAACGAATAATAGAAGACCACATCAGGGGTCAATAAAAAGTATTATTTTTATACAAATCTAAATTAAACATATGTCTGTTCAATTGACATCAAGTTAATTTTTTCCGATTCCATTTCAATGGTCCGCCAAAGATGCTATGCCTATTCTATCAACAGGATATTGTACATATAAGCATTTCTTGTATGTACCCAATGTGGTGAAGGGTATCATATATTCGGCCCCGTCCGACTTTTGAGCTTTCCTTACTGGTTTTGAGCTGCTACAGATTTGAATATAGGTTATCCAATTTAATGTAAATAATGTATCGAATATGCTATGACGGCCCTATTAGAAATGTCGTCCGATTTTATGTAATTGGTAATATTCCTTGGAAATTTTTCTCAATATTTTTTACTGTATGTTTGCATTTAAAGATGTCAATGTTTATTCTAATCCTTGCAAGTAATTTTTTTTATATATATCCTATTTTCCGTAAGATTTCACTAAAAGCAGTTAGTTTCTCAAAAAATATATTTTTTCAAAGCAAACACAAGCATTTATAATAGTATCATGAGAATATATTTCATTTTTTATAAGGGTCAGATCATATAACAGAAAAACAAAGTTCTAACAATTACAAATTTAACAGCATAAATTAAAACCACTTATTAACTTCATATTTTTCCGAAGTTGAACACAAATTAGGATATTGAGGATTTGTACCCGACGAGCAGGATGTGGCTGGAGAGCTGCAGTTCTTGTAAATAGGGAAACCCAACATATTTGTGGTAGCATAGTTGCAGGCAATCAAGAAGATTTGTCTATCACCCTCGATTCTGGTATCATCATAAGTGGCAGCGGCACAACCCACACGGATATTACGATCGGCCATCATAACAGTGAAGTGGCCAATTTGACTGAAAGGAATTGAGGAATTCAAATAAATTAATTTTTATCAATTATATATATAAATGTTAACTTACGGTCCTTTGTAGCCCACAGGGAAGTCATTGAGATATTCCATTTTAACATCCTTAACTTCATTATACCACATGTCAAAGGATTTTTGGAAAAGTGTGCTATAACTTTGCTGGCCCCAGAATGAGCGCCAAGCCAAATTCTGACCAGCATATTTAAAGGTTTTAGTGTTGCGGCACTTGTCATGAGCCATTTTGCATTGGAGAACGTTGTAAGCAGCAACGGCAGCCAATTCATCATCCCATTCCATGGTGGCCATACGACAAGCAGGAGCCAGACCATGTACGCCTCCACCAGCTACCAAATTACGTTTTTCATTGTGAGCCCGAACAATTTCTGCTTTCAGGTTGTCATCGATATTGACAAAAGCAGCATTATCAGGACACGATTCGTCAAATTCCTAAAAATTAAATATTTTCATAAAATCTATTTATGATAGCTAGTTATAATTCCTGATACCCATGGGATCCTATTCTTATCTAATATTTTTTTTTTTTGAATACCAGTCATCCGATCTTACCTTTTCCCCACAGGCAATATGTGTAACTCCTTTATTACATAATTTTGCGGAACAATAATCGGTGGCCATTGCCGAGGCAATGAATGTCCCAACAATCAAAATTGTAATAAACTTATACATTTTTTTCTCTATGTTATTTCTGCTTCTCACACTCTGTTGTTATTATTTAACTGATAGAGAATTTAAAGAAATTGCTTTCTTAAATACTCAAAATGTTCGTTAGGTGTACCATGATATGTTGGAAATCAAAATTCTTTCCGATAAGGTGTATGTAAATATTACAATTACAGGTGTTTCCTAACACCTTTATGACCTTTGGTTTTATTGTTTGACAATTATTCCCACGAATTATCTATGTTATCTATTTATTTATTTCATTACTTATGTATTTGTGTCAATTTTTTTTTGTTCTCAAGAACTTTAAATATTTGAATGACATGAAATAGACATTTTGTGGAGATTTTCGGAAGAAAAGTAATTTTATTGTTTATATTCATTTTTGATTCTTAAGAAATTATTAATTTTCAAGAAAAATTCGAAATATGTCTGTGTTCCTTGAGAGATCAGTAATTTCTTGTCTCATTTGTTAAACTAATTTGTCAGATATGAAAGATTCTGAATTATTGGAATCTAGATTCCAATTCAGAACTGCTATTACGTCGTAGAAAATGGTAATCAATTCAAAAAAGTCTATTGTTAATAGTTGAGACAAAAAAATTGGAAAATGCCATAGTGAAGTATGGATTAAGAGTCCGAAACAAAAGAACGATCGGTAGTGAGACAACGAATCTTCTTTGTGGAAGAGGCACTTTGAAGCAAGTGACAATTTGTTTCTTCGGCTAAACCTGCTGTGTTCCCCTTTTTCAAAGCCCTGACATGTCTTTTAAAGATTTCTTTTTATTCCCGCATAACACGAAAAACTTTTTTTTTTGTACCCAGAAGATACCGTTGAAACGTTTAAAATCTCAGGTTTAAAGGTGCGTATACAATAATAATAATAATACTTTTCATGACAAATATTTCCATTTTCATTTATATTCAGGAATATATAAAGCCTGGACCGTATACGGGGATATATAAAAAAATGAATTTTTTATACCCTTCACCACACTGTGGTGCTTTTGTGCATATGTTTGTAACAGGCAAAAATAATCTAGATAGACCCATGGTTCCTTTTGAGAATATGCATAGAATCACTTTCTAAGTCGATTTATGGATGTCCGTCCGTCCGTCTGTTCATGTTAAATTGTAAACAAAGTACAGGTCGCATTTATGATCCGAATTGGATGAAATTTGGCAAAACTCATTTATTTGGCCCAAGGACGAACCCTATTGAAATTGATAGTGCATATGTTTGTAACAGGCAAAAATAATCGAGACAGACCCATGGTTCCTTTTGAGACTATGCATAGAATCACTTTAAACAAAGTACAGGTCGCATTTATGATCAGAATTGGATGAAATTTGGCAAAGCTCATTTGTTTGTCCTATTGAAATTGGGGAAAATCGGTTCAGTTTTAGATATAGCTCCCATATATATTTTCGTCCGATTTAAGGTAAATGGTGCACCAAAGTCCCTATATATCTTTCGATTTGCACGAAATTTGGCACAGCGTAATGAATAAGGTCAAGAATGATGTGTTCCAAGTTTCGCGAAAATCGGTTCAGATTTAGATATAGCTCCCATATATAGCTTCGACCG
>NW_026875950.1:0-19085 GCF_032173495.1 Musca vetustissima
ATTCGTGCAAATCGTTTATATAGAGGCTTTAGTGCACCATTTACATAAAATAGGACGAAAATATATATGGGAGGTATATCTAAATCGGAACCGAAACTTTGCACACTTTATTCTAGACTTAATTCAGTCCGCTATGCCAAAATTCGTGCAAATCAAATGATTTTCAGGGGCTTTGGTGCACCATTTACCTAACATCGCGCGAAAATATATATGGGAGCTATATCTAAGTCTGAATCGATTTTCACGAAAGTTAGCACACATCATTCTAGACTTAATTCATTACGCTATGCCAAAATTCATGCAAATCGAATGATATATAGCGACTTTGGTGTACCAATTACCTAAAATCGGTAAAAATATATATGGGAGCTTCTTGACCTAATTTAGTAGGCTGTACTAAATTTCGTGCAAATCGAAAGATATATAGAGACGATTTACATTAAATCAGACAAAAGTATATATGGGAGCTATATCTAAATCTGAACCAATTATCATGAAACTTAGCACAATCATTCTACATTTAATTCAGTACGCTATGCCAAAATTCGTGCAAATCAAATGATGTTCAGGGACTTTCGATTTTCACGAAACTTAGCACACATCATTCTAGACTTCATGCAAATCGAATGATATATAGCGACTTTGGTGTACCAATTACCTAAAATCGGGCGAAACTATATATGGGAGCTAAAATCCTAACCGATTTTCACGAAACTTAGCACACATCATTCTTGAATTAATTCATATACCAAATTTCGTGCAAATCTAAAGATATATAGGGACCATTTACATTAAATTGGACAAAAATATATATCGTCCTTGGGCCAAATAAATGAGCTGTACCAAATTTCATCCAAATCGTATTATAAATGCGATCAGTACTTTGTTTACAATTTAACACCAACAGACAGACAGACGGACGGACGAATATGCCTAAATGGACTCAGAAAGTGATCCTATGCATATTCTCAAAAGGACCATAGGTCTAGTTCGATTCCTTTTGCCTGTTGCAATACCCTGTGCCACAGTGTGGTGAAGGGTATAATTAATGTTAATTTTTTCATTGAATTTCTACTTATGTTTTTCAATATACACACATATGAATTTTATGTATTTCAAAATATACCCTCGTTTTTCCAAAATATATCCTCATCGGATGATCCGTATTTGCATCCATTTTACTCAACCAAATTTTCAAGTTTTTAAATATACATATATTCTTTCAGATGTATGAATACTTTTGATGCTATTATTCCGCATACACGCACACTTTTAAAAGTTTGTCTAACCTATGTTACTTCCATGGGATCGCATGAAAATTTAATTAAAATCTGTTAAGTGTTTTTGAGTCCACAAACAATATATTTTCTATATACATATAGATTCAAATGAAATGAGGAGTACATTTTACCTTGATCGTACCATGCTCATGTTGTATGGATGATACCCTTCACCACGTTGGGTATATTCTACATATGTATCCTAACAGATCTCGCCATTTCGAAGGAACATTGACGTAAAATTGAACGAACTTAAATATGTGATCTTTATCTATATGTAAACCGACTAACATCAATCCCTACACATGTCATTCTGCAAATCGATTTAAAGCAAACTTGACACACGCTATTTTGTATGCTGAACTGTTTAAAATTTAATCTCAATCAGACACCCACTGATTATTTGGTGTAGAATCAACATGAGTATGTCGAAATTATATATGGAATCTATGGTATATCTAAACCTGAGCCTGAGGTTGTGTATATCGGCCTAGCTATGGGTCTTTAGTGTACCATTTACTTAAAATCGGACGAAAATATATAAAGGACATATATGTAAATTTAAACCGATTTTCACGAAACTTATCACATATCATTCTAGACTTAATTCGGTACGCTATATCATAATTCGTGTTAATCGAAAAATATATAGGGCTTTGGTGCTACATTAACAAAAATCAGACGAAAATATAAATGGGAGCTATATCTAAATCTGAACCGATTATCGCGAAACTTAGCACACATAATTGTAGGCTTAATTCAGTACGCTTTGCCAAATTTCGTGCAACTTTGGTGCACCATTTACCTAACATCGGTCGAAACTATATATGAGAGCTATATCCAAATCTGAACCGATTTTCACGAAACTTTGAGCACATTATTCTAGACTTAATTCAGTGCGCTATGCCAAATTTCGTGCAAATCGAAAGATGTATAGGGACTTTGGTGCACCATTTACACTAAATCGGACGAATATATAGGAGCTATATCTAAATGTGAACCGATTTTCATCAATTTTAATAGGGTCCTTGGCCAAATAAATGAGCTGTGCCAAACTTCATCCGAATCGAATTATAAATGCGACTTGTACTTAGTTTACAATTTAACATCAACAGACGGACGGACATGCATACATCGACTCAGAAAGTTATTCTATGCTTATTCTCAAAAGGAACCATGGGTCTGTCTCGATTTATTTTGCCTGCTACAAGCATATGCACAAAACCATAATACCCTGAACCACAGTGTGGTGAAGGGCATAAAGAGGGCAAATATGTGTACAGTACTAATTTGTGTATACAGTCCAAATTATTTAAATCGCTTCTTACTCGAATTTTACGAATTCAGTCATCAGTAATGTGTACAGTACTAATTCGTGTATACAGTCCACATTATTTAAATCGCTTCGTACTCGAATTGTACGAATTCTGTCATCAGTATTACTTTTTTGATTCAGATATTTCCACCTTTATCATTTTCATAAAAAAATTGGGAATTGGCATAAAGTTGGTTTGTGAACTTAGTAAACATCTGTGGTTTGTATATTTAGTAACACTATGCCATAATTGCCAATTCCAATTCATTGCTATAATGGCCAATTCTGATCAAAAAAGGGGGCAATTTGTATGGGGGCTACTGTTTCCCCTGCCCCCATCAAAAAATTAAGTACCCTATGTTACCACAAATGTACTCAAAAATCGACTGTGAAAATTTCATGAAAATCCGTTCTGTAGTTTAGGAGTCTATAGGTAACACTGATCAAACAAACAAACAGAATTTGATTTTTATATATGTATATAGATAAGAGATAGACAGACGGACGTATACACACGCTAGAAAGGTTGCTAGACCGCCTTGTCAAAATATAACAATCGGTATACTAAAGGATGGGTCTAGAACTAGTACTTCGTGGGGTTACAAACTCTTGGGGCCTCAAAATCTTGCAATTTCCTCATATAATAGTTCAATAGTGTATGAAAAAATAAACTTTTCTCTCCAACCCTTTCCGAATAAAGTTTTCCGCTAAACGCTATGTAGTCTATCCATTTCGAATGCAAATATTCTATTACTAATTAGCATTCTTCAAAATTATGTCAATCTCATTTGTGAAAACAAATTTACATTTCTACCCTCAACTAAAATGTGAGATAAACATCAACCATAATGTGAATACATAAAGTAATTTATGCTAGCTATGTATGTACGTATACATATGTTTAAATGGGTTGCACATGATTGAGCAAAACATAATTATCCTGTGTATCTTAGAAGTACTAAGAACATCATTAGAGTTCATAAAATATTTAAATTGGTCAAAACAACTTTTCAAAACACGCCCACCATTACAACAATAACAAGTTTATTCCAATAGCACTCTTTTACACATGCATTTTGAACATGAAGACCACGAAAGCAATGAAAAAACAAAAACTACGAAATACTTGAACAAATTCTATAACTAAATTTGGCTAACTTTGACTACAACTAGAAAGAGAGATATAACACCACCACAACACTTTTACAATCTCTGGCTATGCTTTTAGTGAATTTCTGTTGTTGTTTTTCTGCGTGAACACATTGTTGTTGTAGTTTTTGTTTTCTTTTGGCGCTGAGCACAAAACTTTATTGCTACACATGAACGGATGTAAAAGTGAATTATTTTAGTGTTAGAAAATAATAACAATTTTGGTTTGTTATCCTCACAACGTCGGAAGGATTATGAGAGGCGAAAGCAATTGCATGAGCGCCTTTTACCCGAGGCCTTTTTATATCATCCACTATAAAAAAGTATCCTTAAAATAATCATTTTATATGCCATGTCCTTCTGTCCTTCGTTATAATCGTGGTATTTGGAAAAATGAATCTTGCCTTCTGCTTTAGTCAGAAGTCATGTTAAGTTCGAAGATGTAAGATATCGGTTCGTGTTCGTGTAAGTTTTACCAAAAGATTGGCACATTCGACACATCGGCAAAATTTGCCAAAAACTGTCACTACAATACAAATTTCAAATGTTTTAAGATATCCCGATTTTATTACGAAATATCCTATTTAGATCTTAGCAAATTTATTTTTATTTGGCAAAACTTTAAATTACCTCCAGTCCGACCCTGACAACCAAATCTAATCTTCAAGTATGCGATATTTCGACAATGTTTATGGCAATGGCTACGATGGTGAGCAAGACTATAATTTAGGGAAAGTGCAAGTGGTCGCGAGCGCTTTCAAAATTCACAACCTCTGCGAACAAATTTCAACGGATAAACAATTAATTGTTATGTGAAGTTCATGTGAAAATTTATGGCAAACATGTGCAAAGTTTTCAGAAAAATCAACAATGGCAGCAACTACAATTTCCCATTAAATCTACTAACACACACACAACCACACTGACAGTAACGTTAAGAAAGCAACGAAGCTCATCAAAAGCGGGCGAACAATAATGACAAGCGGATCCTTGGTGAAGGACAAGAACTACAACAATAAACAATGACCATAAATCGAGAATCGTTCACTCGTTCATGTTTTGAAATGTTTCCACGACATCGTAGTTATCGTCAACACAAGCATCTCTTCCAGAACTTTTGACATTGCTTTGCAGTTTTGTTAGTTTACACAATCGCTCGGAAAGATGAGTTTTTAGTGGACTAAAGTAGTCGTGCAAAAGTGGAACAATATATGCATGTGTGTGTGTGTGGTGATAAGGGAGAACATAGTGGAAAACGGGTTGGCATGCAAGTGTATTGAATAATAATATAAACGACAACTATGCAAGACTTTCTAGAATATGAAGTGGGGACGGGATACATTTGGAGTAAGTTTAAAACATATAGAAAAAGTTACCAATATTTATTGAAGGGTAAATAACTGAATGGGCAACCCTTATTGGCAAATCATTCTTCTGTAGGGGCTTAATATGCGAATAGTACTGGTCAAAAAGAGCTGCAACAACGATCAGCGTCGCTTCTGATAACTGGGGCACCCAGAACAAGCCTGAATCATCTTTGAATGTGATTTTTTTCCAACCACTGGATGTTTTAGTTAAACTCCAAGCAGCGAGGTGTGCTACGAGACTCCGAGAAACAGACACGTGGAGATCGTCGCACATTAGGCAGGAATGATCACATTAGTGTTTATATTCCCTCCCATAACGACTTTGATGACATGAGGGTAATTATTCCTAACAGAGTCTGGTCTGTCGACATATACAGACGTGTTGAAGATGTGTTTGCTGCGCCAGTATCTTTAGGGCAATGTGGACCGAAAGAATGAATATGATTTATATACCCTCCACAATAGTATGGAGGTTATAAAAAGTTTGTTTTTCCTTTTGTAAGTTATAGAAATAATATTTTCCGATCTTATAAAGTAAGTATACGCTTGATCAGCGTATAATTTTATGACGATTTAAACATGTCCGTCTGTCTGTTGTAATCACTCTAACCTCTAAACGAATTGAGATAGATTGACATAGTTTTGCAAAAGTTGTCTTTTGTCCGCGGGCAGGTCAAGTTGGACGATGGGCTATTTCGGTCAACGGTATAGCCTCTTTTCAACCGAGTTCACTGAAATTTAGAACGTTTTTATCGGTACCAAATCTCTCCACACCACCAATTTTTAAACATTTTGGGGTTTTTGAGTGCGCTTTCAACTGAATTTGATGTAATTCGGAAGTTTTGCCTTTTTGTGTACTTAATCTCACCACTAAAAGGTATAAATATTGGTCAATATTTTCCGGTAACCCCCATAAAACGGTACCCCCAAATGTCCGGTGTTTTGATTGTTATTTGGTATTTTGTTGTTGTATTTGGTAACAGAATAATATTAATTAATATTCGCCCCTAGGACCCCTATATAACTCCCCTTTTGATACCGTCCACCATATGGTGGGGTGTATAAAATTTGGCTTTCCGTTTGCAAAACCTCAAAATGTTCACAATGTGTATTACTTCGATTTGCGGATGTCGCAATATTTAATATAGGGCTCTGTGTGGACACATTATTCCACTGAATTGGCTATAATTTGGTATTTTGGGTTCTCATTGTATAACACATCTCCCTACCAAAAATGTTTAATATTGACCCACGTTAAAGGTACCTCATTATGGTACCCTAATATTGGGATATTTTACACGTTTATCAATCAAATTGGCTCTAATTTGTTTATTTAGCCCAATATAACGTTTTTTGAGAATTTCAATCAACTTTTTCTCACATATAATATTTTACGGACTGTTTCAAGTTTTCTCCTATTAATCCTCATCAATTTTAAATATTTTGATTTTCATCCTCAGGGTGGGCGTTTTAAAAAGTGCGGCCCGGCCGAACTTAACATCGTTTTTACTTGTTTTACATTAAAGTAGAAAAGTATGCCACGACAGATCAATAAATCCAAAACTATTACATTTTTCTCATATACTTTAATAATTCCCGAGTTTAAATGGGTGAATGGGTTGCAATATTGCTCATGTATTACATTCGACTTTGATCTACAGTTGGTAAATAATATAACTGTGTTCAAATTTTGAATTTAATTGGATACACTAGCCACACTATATTGCCTTCATATCGACATATATTGACATTTCTGTAGAGGTTAAGCTAAGACGACGATTTACATCCTCAGATGTTTATACAACATATATGATCTTAAAGGGTGTGAATTCAGTAACGAAGCCAATTTTGTCCGAGGGAAATTACTATATTCCTTTGCTCAGAATTATTATTTCATCATCACAGGTCATAGTATTAGGTATAAATGAGTCGTTCGGTTTGAAAGTGGTCCATTTTAAGTTTTAATGCTAACTTTAGTTTTCTACAAAAGTTTACAACACATATCACGGTATATATTATATCATGTTTAAGTGCACAAAGCCACAAACAAAATTAATATCATTTTTTTAAATAAATCAAACCCAAACCTTTAAATAGCTTAATATAAGAATAAAATGTTTCAAAATATAACAACATCTTCGAGCGACAAATGTTTGGACATTTCTGCTAAACTTGTGGTAACTACGATTCGCATACACAAAACTTCTTACAATAATCGCCATTAATAATGTGGCTGTTGCCACTTTACGATGCATAAACACGAAAAGTTTACCAACGAAAATAAAAGTTAACTCAAAATTGCCATATCCTTCGAGAAGAATGACTCGAAAACGGTGAAATGTCGTCGTTGCACCAACAAGTTGAAAACTTTATTGGGTCAATGAAAGTGGGAGATAATTGAAAATACATACGTAATAATGACGTAATAAATACGTAATAAATAATCGCTAGTACAGTTATGAGACTGAGACTGTGCAACACTTTTATTACACTATACAACACGATTTAGCTCATGGTTTGGATGGGTGTAAATGTTTCTATGCGATATTTTTATATAAAGCGAATCACAAAAAAATTTGGCTACCTATGCAAATTAAGAAAATAATTTAATTCATTTTTATTTAAAAGCTTAATAAAAAAGCCGGCGTTATTTTATTTGGAGGGTAGATCGAAGCTTAGAATTTCGAACTGAAGGACATTTAATATAGTAGTGTGAAACAAACATCAAAAAACTTTTATTTGTACAACACGTTGCACAATCAAAGAACATGTTCGTTGAATTTATTGTGAACTTTAATATTTCCAATAAAAAAGATTAATTATTTTTGCAATCATCGTTGTGGAAAAAAGTAAAGCGTAAACTTGTACACTTACAAACACCAACCAACTCACCTACCTACCACTCGTGAATAACCACTTAACTGCAGGATTTTTTATATAATCAAAATAAACTTCAAGCATATTGCATTTTATTGTTGTTGTTTTTAACCACTACCAATTGTTTTATTGTGCATACAATTGCTCACCACTCGATTCGTACTTTTACGATTCCCCTTTTATGTGAAACGCCTAAATGAATGGGAAATGAAAAGAGAAGAAAAACAAAAACAATCAATGAAAAATTTATATTCAATAAATAAAATTGAAATCATTAACCCAATGACCGAAAGTCATTTATTACGCTTCGTGTCAGACCATTTGTCCTTGCACACGAACGGAACAATGCGAATATTCAGTTTCCCCTTCCACTCGAAAAATAAATTGCGTGTATTCAAGTACCTTTTCGTATGGATGCCTGAATCGATGGTCATTTGAATTTGCAAAAATATTTGCTTTTACACTGCGTTGGAAAGGAGTGGTTTGTTAATAACAATAGTTCGGGATGGTTGAAAAAGTATTGGGAAGTATTCGGCATTCGTACGATGTAAAGACCAAATTGGGGGATTTAGATATTTCTCTTATATATGTTCTTCCGATTTTCTGTAAATGGTGCATTAAACGAAATTTAGAATATGGTAAGGTATTGCATTTAAAATGACGTTGAAATCGGTTCAGATTTATATTGCTCACATATATATGTGCGTCCGATTGTATTTAAATGGTTCACCACATATACAAAAATTTTCCAGGATGGATAAGTTTTTATTTCCACTGGCAAAGCAGGATAAAATGTTGTCCCTACAATGACAAAATATCCTGGTTTTAGGGCACCTAAATCGTCTGTGTGGTTGGACAGGAGAGTACGAGGTCTCGAATTGTCGGGAATTTGTCAGCTTTTGTTAGACGAGTCGGCTTAACTTTTAGTACAAAAATCTTCTTAATCAAGTTAAAATTAATGGGGACTCCTAGGAGTAAACTCATGTCATTATAGAACCTTAAATATACCGAAAAATACGTGAGAATAGAGGGCTAGTTCTTTATGGGGCTATACCAAAACAGGGATCACTATTGTTCATTTTGGGTAGTGAAATCATTTTTAGTACAGAGATTTGAGGTTGTATGGGGGCTTCACTCAAACTTGGTCGACTATTAATAATTGTTATTAAGGAGATGTGCTATATAATGAGAACCCAAAAAATTAATTACAGCCAACTCGGTTGAAAAACGTGCCCAAAATCCCCAAAAATACCGAATATTGGGGGAACCGTTATATGGAGGCTACCCTGAAACTTGGGTCAATATTAATAATTGTTAGTATGGATATGTGTTATACAATGAGAACAAAAAAAAAAAACTAATTTACAGCCAATTCCGTTGAAAGTACCGAATATTGGGGTACCGTTATATGGGGGCTACCCTGAAACTTGGGTCAATATCAATAATTTTCAGTACGGAGATGTGCTATGCAATGAGAACCCAAAATACCAAATTACAGCCAAATCGGATGAAAAACGTGTAAAAAATCCCCAAAGTATCGAATATTGGCGGTACCGTTATATGGGGGATACACCCATATATCCCATTTTCAATACCAAACATGCTAGAAGTACTAGCAATGTCAGCGCAAAATTTCAGAGCTCTATTTTAAATATTGCGATCTCTATCGTGATTTCAACAGACGGACAGGCAGTCGGACGGTCATAATCGACATGGAATTTTATTTTGATCAATAATACATATACTTCGTTGCAAACGGAATGACAGTTATTTCTTTTTAAAAATATTTATTTTTTCCAATTAACTATATAACAGGTTATATTAAATACCGACATTGTATGACCCACTGTATCGTAAAGTATTTTGTTTCAATGAAATATAACAAAACAAAAATTCTATTTTTACGCTTTAGTGGATACTGATTGGATATTTGCTTAAGAAACGACGAGTATGAATCACGGTACTGTTTAATTTATAGTTTGATTGTAAATGACAGAATTACAGAAAAACTGCGAAATTGAAAGGACGCGCATAGGTGGTACCCGGACTCGATTAAGCAGGCCCATAATGCCAAAATTTCAGGCACATAAAAATAGTACATAAATCGATTAGCATCATCAGTGTGGTGGACATTTTAATTTGCGACGAACAAATTGGATATGTGGCAAATGTATGTATGATTGTTATAGTTTATTTTTCGTTTGTAATATATGGCTCCCAAAAGTGATGTTTGTTAAATTATTAAATTTTGAATGTTTATGTGACTTTTTTATTGGATGGCCTCATAATTTTATTTCGTCACGATGCAATTTAAAGTTATGCTGATTGGTATAGTTTTCTATGTTTGCAGTTATTTGCAATAACTTTGTTTGTTTTGCTTTGGTGTAGCTTTGGGAGAAAAAGTACAATGAAATGAACGAATATAATTGGTTTTCTATAACAATTGTGTGAAAAATTTTTATAAATGAAAATATATGATTTGTGTTAATTGCATTTATATTTTTGTGTCCAAAAAATTGTGGATACAAATGTATGTACAGATAACAATCTGTAGGTAGCATCGTTGGAAGCACACTTCATGTCGGTGAATTTATATATCCACCATACTATGGAGGGTTTATTAAATCGTTTTTCCGTTTGTAAATCATCGAAATAATCATTTCCGGTATAAATTACAAAAAAAACAATAATTTTGAAGAAAATACATTTTAACTTTTCAATCGACTCACACCTTACAAGAAATAGTAAGAACTAGTTTATCAATCAAAGTCTTATTTTTTTTACAAAACTTAAAGTATGATATAGCTAAAAATTCTCAAAAATCCTGATTTTTGATTTATGACTGGCATGCATCAAATGGGTGATATGTTCTTGATCTGCGTTAAAATACAATACCAATGTAGAAATGTCCATCTCTTATAATATCTAATCTCTAAACGAATTGATATGGATCTGCAAGTCAAGTTGAATATGGAATATGTCGGTCCACGTTTAGACATAACCAATATTTCGGTATTCTGCATGCTTGAGCACAATTTTCCCAAACTAATACTTTTTACTTTGAAATCTATTTTTATATCCTTCACCACACTGTGGTACAGTTTCGTGAAAATCGGTACAGATTTGACGCCCACATATAAATGCTGTTATCAATTTTTATGTATGTGTAGAAAACGTCACCCACAAAGAAGATGGATGTATACTAACCCTCATAACTAACATTCTTAAACTAGTAAAGGGCAAAAGAAACATGTTTTAATAGAATTACACATGAAATAGAAACAATAATGAAAGCAATGTCAGAAAGGAATTTGAACTTTAAGCTTTTCAATCGATGTAAAAGTTCTTCATTACATATCTACTTCTTTTTCAGATACAAAAATCTTCAAATCAAATTGAGATGTTTCAATAGACAACTAATAAATGAACAGCATAACTAAAAACAGAAAAATAAAATAATGATAAGAGAGATTTTACTGCGATAACAGTGGTTTCCAATCAAAAGGAAGATGGAAGGTAAAAAACAAATGCAAAAAAAAATTAATACATAAAAGCATAATTAAAAGAAACTTAATGTGCGTCATTCCACACTGAATTTAGATATATGCCAGCAATTATATATTTATCTGACAAACGTTGCCTCATTATATCATAGTCAGCCCATGTACACTATAGTTATAATATACAGTCGAGTTAAATCTCTCCGAAAAATATAGGTCATATAGATCATCATTCAACCTCATTCAGACCTTTCCAAATTCCCAAATATCTACAACCATCCCAAGCTGTCAGGGATTAATCAATCCCGCGCATTAGTCATTAGTTCGTCTGTCTGTCCGTCTGTTGTAATCACTCTAGCGTCTAAACGAGTTGAGATAGATCGCCAAAATTTTGCACAGAGTCGTCCTTTGTCTGCAGGCTGGTCAAGTTCGAAGATGGGATATATCGGTCCACGTTTAGGCATAGCTCCCATATAAGGGTACCCCAAAATTTTCGGTATTTTGGGGTTCTTGAGCGCGTTTTGCAACCGAATTCGCTGAAATTTGCTACATTGGGTTCGTATTGGGTACTAAATGCCTCCACAAAAAATTATAAATGTAGGTGCATATTTTGGGATCGCCCCCATATAAGGGTACCCCCAATTTTCGGTATTTTGAGGTTCTTGAGCGCGTTTTTGAGTTTTTATTGTGTAGCAAATCTCCTCACTAAAATTATAAATATCGGTCCATTTTTTATTTTGGGTGTTTTGGTCGATTTTTTCGACCGAATTGGCTGTAATTTGGTACTTTTAGTTCTTATTAGGTACCAAATCTCCCTACTAAAAATTATAAATATAGGTCAAATTTTTCTGGTACCCCCCATACAACGGTACCCCTCAATTTTCGGTATTTTGGGGTTCTTGAGCACATTTTTCAACCGAATTCGCTGAAATTTGCTACGTTGGGTTCTTATTGGGTACTAAATGCCTCCACAAAAAATTATTAATATAGGTGCATATTTTGGGATCGCGCCCATATAAGGGTACCCCCAATTTTGCGGTATTTTGGGGGGTTTGATCACATTTTTCGACCGAATTCGTTGAAATTCGGTACTTTGAGTTCTTATTGGGTAGCAAATCTCAATACTAAAAAAAATTATAAATATAAGTCAATTTTTTCGGGTAGCCCCCATATAAGGGTACCCCCAATTTTCGGTATTTTAGGGTTCATGAGCGCGGTTTTCAACCGAATTCGCTGAAATTTTGTACATAAAAATTATAAATATAGGTCCACTTTTTCTGGTAGCCCCCATATAAGGATTTTTTCACCGAATTGGCTGTAATTTTTTTTTCGGGTAGCCCCCATATAAGGGTACCCGCAATTTTCGATATTTTGAGGTTCTTTTGCATAGAGTCGTCTTTTGTCTGCAGGCAGGTCAAGTTCGAAGATGAGATATATCGGTCCACGTTTAGGCATAGCTCCCATAGGGTACCCCCCCATTTTCGGTATTTTGAGGTTCTTGATCTCGTTTTTCAACCGAATTCGCTAAAATTTGGTACTTTGAGTTCTTATTGGGTAGTAAATCTCCCCACCAAAAAATATAAATATAGGTTCATTTTTTCCGATAGCCCCCATATAAGGATACCCCCAATTTTCGGTATTTTGGGGATCTTGATCGTGTTTTCCAAACGAATTCGCTGAAATTTGGTATTTTGTAGTCGTATATGGTAACAAATCTCCCTACGAAAAATTATTAATATTCACCCCATTTTAGGGGTAGTCCCCATATAACCACCTTTTTATACCCTCCACCATAGTATGGAGGGTATATTAGTTTTGTTTTTCCGTTTGTAACGCATCGAAATAATCATTTCCGACCCTATAAAGTATATATATTCTTGATCAGCGTAAAATGACGATCTAAGCATATTCGTCTGTCTGTTGTAATCACTCTAGCGTCTAAACGAATTGAGATAGAGCCCGATAATTTTGCATAGAGTCATCTTTTGTCTGCAGGCAGGTCAAGTTCGATGATGGGCTATATCGGTCCACGTTTAGACATAGCTCCCATATAAGGGTACCTCCCATTTTTCGGTATTTTTAAGTTCTTAACCGTGTTTTTCAACCGAATTCGCGGAAATTTGGTACATTGGGTTCTTATTGGGTACTAAATGCCTCCACACAAAATTATTAGTGTAGGTCCACTTTTTCTGGTAGCCCCCATATAACGGTACCTCCTAATTTTCGGTATTTTGAGGTTCTTGAGCGCGTTTTTCAACCGAATTCGCTGAAATTTGGTACATTGGGTTCTTATTGGGTACCAAATGTCCCTACTAAAAATTATATATATAGGTCCACTTTTTCTGGTAGCCCCCATATAAGGGTACCTCCCCATATCCAGTTTTTGGGGGGTTCTGACCGTATTTTTTCACCGAATTGGTTGAAATTCGGTACTTTGAGTTCTTATTGGGTAGCAAATCTTTGTACTAAAAATTATAAATATAGGTCAATTTTTTCGGGTAGCTCCCATATAAGGGTACCCCCCAATATTCGGTATTTTAGGGATCTTGAGCGCGGTTTTCAACCGAATTCGCTGAAATTTGTTACATGGGGTTCTTATTGGGTACCAAATTTCCCCTCTAAAAATTATAAATATAGGTCCACTTTTTCTGGTAGCCCCCATATAAGGGTACCTCCCAATTTCCAGTTTTTGGGGGGTTTTCACCGGATTATTTTCACCTAATTGGCTGTAATTTAGTAATTTGAGTTCTTACTGGGTAGCAAATCTCTTCACAAAAAATTATAAATATAGGTCAATTTTTTCGGGTAGCCCCCATATAAGGGTACCCCCAATTTTCGATATTTTGAGGTTCTTGAGCGCGTTTTACAACCGAATTCGCTGAAATTTGGTAATTTGTAGTCGTATATGGTAACAAATCTCCCCACCAAAAATTATTAATATTCACCGCTTTTTAGGGGTAGTCCCCATATAACCCCCTTTTTATACCCTTCACCACACTGTGGTACAGGGTATTATGTCTTTGTGCATATGATTGTAACAGGCAAAAATAATTGAGATAGACCCATGGTTCCTTTTGAGAATATGCATAGAATCACTTTCTAAGTCGATTTATGCATGTCCGTCCGTCCGTCTGTCTGTCTGTCCATGTTAAATTGTAAACAAAGTACAGGTCGCATTTATGATCCGAATTGGATGAAATTTGGCATAGGTCACTTATTCGGCCCAAGGACGAACCCTATTGAAATTGGGAAAAATCGGTTCAGATTTAGATATAGCTCCCATATATATATTTAACCGATTTAATGTAAACGGTCCCTATATATCTTTCGATTTGCACGAAATTTGGTACAGGCTAATCATTTAGGCCTATAATGATGTCTGCCAATTTTCGTGAAAATCGGTCCAGATTTAGATATAGCTCCCATATATAGTTTCGTCCGACTTCATGTAAATGGTGCCCCTAAGTCCCTATATATCTTTTGATTTGTACGAAATTTGGCATAACGTACTGAATTAAGCCTAGAGTGATGTCTGCCAAGTTTCGTAAAAATCGGTCCAGATTTAGATATAGCTCCCATATATAGTTTCGTCCGATTTCATACAAATGGTGCCCCAAAGTCCCTATATATCTTTTGATTTGCACGAAATTTGGCATAACGTATTGAATTAAGCCTAGAGTGATGTCTGGCAATTTTCGTGAAAATCGGTCCAGATTTAGATATAGCTCCCATATATAGTTTCGTCCGATTTCATGTAAATGGTGCCCTAATGTTCTTATATATCTTTCGATTTGCACGAAATTTGGTATAACGTACAGAATTGAGCCAAGAATGATGTCTGCCAAGTTTCGAGAAAATCGGTCCAGATTTAGATATAGCTCCCATATATAGCTTCGTCCGATTACATGTAAATGGTGCACCAAAGCCCCTATATATCCTTCGATTTGCACGAAATTTGGCATAACGTACTTAATTGAGCCCAGAATGATGTCTGCCAAGTTTCGAGAAAATCGGTCCAGATTTAGATATAGCTCCCATATATAGTTTCGTCTGATTTCATGTAAATGGTGCACCAAAGTCCCTATATATCCTTCGAGGTGCACGAAATGTGGCATAACGTACTTAATTGAGCCCAAAATGATGTCTGCCAAGTTTCATGAAAATCGGTCCTGATTTAGATATATCTTCCATATATAGTTTCGTCCGACTTCATGTAAATGGTGCCCCAAAGTCCCTATATATCTTTTGATTTGCACGAAATTTGGTACAGCCTAATCATTTAGGCCTAGAATGATGTCTGCCAAGTTTCGTGAAAATAGGTCAAGATTTACATATAGCTCCCATATATAGTTTCGTCCGATTTCATGTAAATGGTGCACCAAAGTCCATATATATCCTTCGATTTGCACGAAATTTGGCATAACGTACTGAATTGAGTCTAGAATGATGTCTGCCAAGTTTCGTGAAAATCGGTCCAGATTTCTATATAGCTCCCACATATAGTTTCGTCCGATTTCATGTAAATGTTGCACCAAAGTCCCTATATATCTTTCGTTTTGCACAAAATTTGGCATAACGTACTGAATTGAGCCTAGAGTGATGTCTGCGTTGTTTCGTGAAAATCGGTCCAGATTTAGATATAGCTCCTTTTTATTATAGATTGATTTTAAGTAATTGACGCACCAAGAACCAATAGGAACAAAACGTTCTGAAATTAGTATAACCTATCCTGTCACAAGTTTGTTTGAAATCGCTTAATATTTGGATAGAGCTTCCATATATATTTTCGCCCGATTTCAAGTAAATTGGGCAACAAACTCCTCATGTTAGTCAGTTTGACATCAAATTTTGCACAACGTACAAAATTGAGCATAGAATTATGTAGTTGCGTTTTCTAGAAGTACAGACATAGCCCAACGGATGACCCATTTATATTTGTTTGAAGTCGATTTACATACTTTATGGATAGATCTACGTAGATTAACATTTAGATAAATATCACATATTTTATTTCATCCAATTTCATGCTAATAGTCCAGTTTAATATACCCATAGTGGTGAAGGGTATCATATAGTCGGCCCCGTCCGACTTTACTACTTTCCTTACTGGTTTATATTAAAATAGTTTACTAATTTGTTCCGTGTGTTGCGGTTGGTTAGTCGTTACGGGGAATAGTCAATTTTTACCCTACAAAGACTATTTAGCCATCTGTTGTAAGCATTCCGCCTTCTAAAGATATTGTGATAAAAAACTCAAACATGATGATAATGAAATATATCGGCAGACATTTAGGCATGTCCTCAATATCGTGATACCTCCTGAAGAAAAGAATTGAGATAAACAATTAAAATATTTGGTTCAAAATTGGCATATACCGGTCATTAATTAGGCATATCCCTCATATGATGATATCCCCAAATATTCACTATTTCCTACACTATGTAATCAATATTGGTCCCTCTTTAGGCATAGCCTCATATAACTTTGTAATCTAAATTACAGTAGTTTGAGGATTTCATACTCTACAATGCGTTATAAATATCAGTCTACTTTTTGGATCATACAGATTTTAGGAAAAATCCCCATTAAAATTTGCCGAAGTTTGTATTTAATGTACATAATGGTTTACATAAATCGGTATTATCGGTATGTGCCCACTTTTTGGTATGTTCCCTATATTTTCATTGCATGTATCTGTCAGTATAACTATGGTGGAGGGTATCCAAAGTTCGGCCCGGCCGAACTTAACGCTTTTTCACTTGTTTTTTGACTTGGTTGTTGGTCAAAGATCGGCGATTTTCCAAAAATATTTTTTCAAAGGTCCGCCATTTTGTTAATTTTGGAGCGAAGTCAATAATCCTAGTTCATACGAGAGCCAGACATGTACTCTTTCTAACGCCGTTGGAATTTTCGGATTCCGATGTTCCAGTGAGGAGTTATCATGTCCGCCATCAAAAATAAAGACTTTTCTTTAATTACAAAAAAAACAACAACATAGCAATAAAAAAAATTTTTTTTAAATTATTTTTATTCTCTTTTAAATCTTTAAATATATATGTGCAAAGTTACAAACCTTAACAAGCATTGGTATTGATTTACCAGCCCATTGAAAATCTTGAAAAATTAAAATCGAGAATGGGTGGGGTTCCCTTAAATCATATTATTGAAATATATATATATATATATATATATATATTACTCCCCCGCAACCAAATACAATGAATAAGCTTGTTAAAATGTAAAATACTTCCTCGCAAAAATAAAGCGACGTCTTCATTCACGGTGTTTTGATATTCCTAGCCATATATAGATCCAACATATGTAGTTATATGAAAAATTTCAGAATTTCAGGCAGTGATTCTTCAATGTTAGACCATATTTTTACATAGCCTGTACATAAAATGAGCGCGTAATTTTTGGTATAGTAATAGCATCAGCTGTATTTATTAACCGATTGACAACAAATCCGTCGTCTGGGGTTTTAAGTTTCTTATCAGAAATTTTTCGAAACAGATCTATGTTTATGAATCCGCCATATCATAGGAAACTAAAAAAAATGTTTTCCCTGAAACTCACTGTGGCATTACCGCTGGCAATCAGTTAGGTTACATTTTCATTGTGCTGAGTTGAATGTTGAATGTAGTTTCACAATGAAATCTATTGAAGCATTACAGATACGAGTATGTTTCTTCCGCTTCCCGTATCAGATATTTGTGCTTCAGAGAAGAGGGTTGCTAATTATATATGGGGTTATTCTAGAATTATAAAAACGGATATTTTCGCATTTGAAGGCAAATTTAATGTACATAGATTGATTGATTGATTTTATTAGAACCCAAAATATAAACTGCAAAAAAAAATTAAGACTACTATTGTAATTTTTGTTCGTTGGAAAACGTGCACGCACACACACAATTACATTCATTATAGCGGATCTATGCTAGATTGTAAAGAGGTGTTATGCTAACATTCAATTCGGACCAAGTGAATTTGTGTTGAGTTCTTTACTACTTAAATAAGTAAACTTTTGCGAAACAGTTCTTAGTTCTGTGTTCTCTGAGAAACCGATATGTCACATTATATCCTCTTATGCAACGTTTTTAGCTTGACGACAATCCAAAAGGACACATTACAGTAAATTTCGAATGTACAATTAGAGGTTTTAAGGAATTATAGGCACTTAGTTAACACCAAAAACCATTTTTCATATTTTTACATGAAATCTGACAGACACTTTTATACCCTATAAAAATATGTTGTCAGGGTATTATAGCATTGTGTGGCCCAAGAGTTTGTCGCTACGAAATTGTGCATGTAGGACGGGTTCTGTCACAGAAGACCCCTATTGTTTTTGGTAATGATCGGTTACTATTTAGGGGATGGATTTAGTTTCATATGGAGCCTATGGCTGCATCTGCACCAATTTCAACAAACCCAATAACGTCATTCAAGTCGGACGAAAATATATATGGGAGCTATATCTGAATGGATCTTCACGAAACATCATTCTAGACTCAATTCAGTACACTATGCCAAATTTCGTGCAATTTGAAAAATATATTCGGACTTTGGTGCACCATTTACATTAAATTGGAC